>NC_057797.1:454326154-454335473 GCF_018294505.1 Triticum aestivum
TCATAACTTTTATTCTGTAACTCCAAATTGGACAAATTATATATGAAAAATGATCAGAAAAATCCAGTCTATCCATCTGTACTATTTTCATGCATGATCAAACAAGTTAAGTTGATGTTTTAATCAGAACAAGGAAAAGCACTTTAAAAGGCCATATTTGAATTTGAAATTTGAATCCTTGATTCAAATTTGTTCAAACCCTTCTGGTTTTAGTTGCATTAGCCCAACACACTCATATTGCCATGTTTCATGCATGCATCATATTGTTGCATATTGTTTGGTGATGTTGTGTATCGATGTCCTTTGCGACAGGATCTGTCCCCGAGGAGTACCGTGATTACCCTAACGAAGAACCGTATCCGTGCAACGAACCATCAGGCAAGCAACCAACCATTTGATCATATCGATACAATCCCATGTTCTCGCTCCTGCTCTCTTTTACTGCATTAAGACAACGCGATTCAAACTGCTGTGTGCTACGGTAGTTGAACCCATTTCCTCTGCATGACCTGTCATTGCCACAGTAACTAGATGAAACCCACTAGCATGTGTAGGAGTTGATTGAGCCATATGTATGTGTTGTTCCTACCTTGCTATGCCTGCTATGCTTAGAGTCGTGTCAGGTCTGGTTCATCTGGGTGATGGGGTAGAGTGAAATGATTATGTCGGTAATGAGAGTGGTGTGGTGAACATGATTTGGTAAAGGTATCGATGAGAGGCCATGTAGGAGTACATGGTGGGTTGTTTCATTGAAGCCGACCTTAAGCACTGAGATCTGTATGTGTGATTTAAGAATCAGCTACTACCATGCATTGGGCCCGAAACCAATGGACCCTCTCGACTTCTTATTCACCCTAGTTCTCCGTCCAGGAGGTGCAAGTAGTTTCTGGTGTTTGTAGCCTACTGGAGGCCGTGGACAGCGCTGACCGTAGGGGTGGGCTGTGATGCGGTAGGTACGTGGCCGGGTGTACCGAATACCCGTTAGGTATCTCGGGAACCCTGTTCACATCGTTCGGGGCCGTATGGGAAACCTCGGCCGGACTCCCTGCGGATGGAACCTGAATAGGCGATAAACCTGGACTGGAGGCTTAGGTGATTAGGTAGGTCGTGGCCGACACCCACGTTGGGCTTCCGCTTGAAGGTTGCCGAGTACATGTCGTGTAAACGACGGTAAGTGGTGGGAGCGTGTATGAAGAAGTACACCCCTGCAGGGTTAACATGATCTATTCGAATAGCCGCGTCCGCGGTAAAGGACTACTTGGTTGCCTATACAGTTCATAGACAAGTAAATGGAAACTACTAAAAGCCTCAAGATAAGTGTGAGTGCCGAGGATGGCTCTTCCGTAGGAAGACGGAGGTGGATCCTCGGTAGTGTATTGAAGTGGTGAATAGTGGACTCGTGTGCGCAAAACTATTTCAAAATGGAGTAACGTAGGATAGTCTAGCCAAGAGTCAAAGCTGGCTTGCTGCAATAACTCCACCAACCCTTCTTGATACTATGCATGTATGTAGGATCTGATGTAAGTCTTGCTGAGTACCTTTGTACTCATGTTGCTATAATCTACATTTTTACAGAAGACGCTGCAACCCCTTCTGATGGGTTCTATGTAGACGTTGACATCAACGAGTAGGCTAAAGACCCAGGTGGTGACCCTGAGCTTGTGAAGGACCACATAGTATAGCCAGAGGCTTTCCAAGCCTCTTTTATTTTACTAGTTGTCTGTACTCAGACAAGTTACTTCCGCTGCTGGCTTGTATGATTGTATGACTTGTATGTTGGGTCGTGAGACCCGTACCTTTGTGTGTATGTTATGTATGGCTCACTGAGCCTTAAATAAAGTACTTGTGTCATAGAGTCATGTTGTGATGCTTCGTTGTATTTGCACATATCGAGCATATTGTGTGTGTGATTGAAATGCTTGGTATGTGTGGGATCTGACTATCTAGTTGTTTATCTTTAGTAGCCTCTCTTACCGGGAAATGTCTCCTAGTGTTACCGCTGAGCCATGGTAGCTTGCTACTGCTCTGGAACACTTAGGCTGGCCGGCATGTGTCCTTCTTCGTTCCTGTGTCTGTCCCTTCGGGGAAATGTCACGCTTTGAGTACCGGAGTCCTGTTAGCCCGCTACAGCCCGGTTTACCGGAGTCCTGCTAGCCCAGTGCTACAGCCCGGACCCACTTGCTGATGACCGACACGTTCGAAGCTGGGTCATGGATGCCTGTCCCTGTAAGTCTGTGCCACTTTGGGTTTACGACTAGTCATGTCAGCCCGGGCTCTTTATCATATGGATGCTAGCGACACTATCATATACGTGAGCCAAAAGGCGCAAACGGTCCCGGGCAAAGGTAAGGCGACACCCGTGGGAATACCGTGCGTGAGGCCGCAAAGTGATATGTAGTGTTACCGGCTAGATCGATGTGACATCGATTCGGGGTCCTGACATTTTACAAGGGGATAATTATTTTTATTGAAAATTTTCTGTAATCAAGATTCACAAAGTTGTCGTGAGCATGAACAAAGTTCAAGGAGCTCTCCCACTTCAACAATGCTTGTCTTTCTCACTTTCGCTTTCCTTTTTGAATAAGTTTTGGGTTCCCCTCTTTATTTTTGTTGTTTTTAAACTATATAAAAGCACTCAACAGAAATAAATGACTCTCTAAAACTTTCGGGTTGTCTCCCTGGCAGCGCTTTCTTTAAAGCCATTAAGCTAACCATATAGTGCTCAAGTAGTGAATCCACCCGGATCCCAAGGTATATCAAAGCCAATTTTAATTAACAATGATTTGTAATTTAGTAGTGAGCACAAAGCAACATATATCAATCAATGACGAAGTCTAACTATCTTCCTATGCATCGGCATGTCATAAAAGAACAATTCGTGCACACCTAGTAAAGGCTAATGCATAGTATAAACAGTTTCTTGCAATTTTATCATGTTGGAAACATAGAGAGGTGGAGATATAGTTCCTCTCTCATAATAATTGCAAGTAGGAGCAGAAAGCACATGCATATTATATTCATCGAAATCATCATGTGCAACGGTAAAAGGCAACCCATCAATATAATCCTTAATAAGTGCAAACTTCTCCGATATAGTATAATCGGGAGAATTCAAAAAGATAATAGGACTATCATGCGTGGGTGCAATAGCAAAAATTTCATGTTTAACATAATGAATTATACCAAGTTCATCTCCATAAGCATAATTCATATTGGCATCTTGGCCATAAGCATAGCAAGCATCATCAAAAAGGGATATTTCAAGAGAATCAATGGGATCAGAACAGTCATCATAGCAATCATCCTTCGGTAAGCACGAAGGGGAATTAAAGAATGTATGAGTTGAAGAGTTACTCTCATTAGAAGGTGGGCACGGGTGATCAATCCGCTCTTCCTCCTTTTGTTCTTCGCTCTCCTCCTCATCTTTTTCATCCAATGAGCTCATAGTTTCATCAATTTCTTCTTCCATAGACTCCTGCAAAATATTAGTCTCTTCTTGGACAGCGGAGTAGTCCTCAATATATAGTTTAACATAAGCATTAGAAGAATAATTCTCATAACAATATTCAAGTGTGGCAAAAATTTCACATTTGTGAAGAGTATCATCATACTTTTCAATCGAAGAAGCAATTTCAGAAGCACCCTTAAAAGCAACAAATTCTTCAATTTTTTGAACATCATAGTAATTATAAACACCCTTAGCATACGAAGATACGATTCCATTATTACTAAACTCACATTGACAGGGAAGGTGTTTCTTAGGGTTTTCAGAACAACAAGTAAAATCATATATTTCACATAAATTCCAAGCATAGCATTGCAAACGTTGAATTTGACTCCATAATAGTTTCCCTTTTTCAGATATACGGTGTCGCACATAACAATCATGCTCATCTAAGGATTTGCCCTCAACTAAGCTAGTTGGGGTTTCAGCACGAGCACATAGGGATCGAAGATGATCCAAGTAATAAGCTTCAGCAGTGTGATAGATTTTGACTGGTTCTTCAACCATTGGTTCAGTAGGAACAACTAATTTTTTTGGTATTTTGCGTTTCCTACCCATATCTAAAGGTAGAAAAAAACTAAGAACAGCAAATAAAAATTAATTAGTGATAAAGCAAACAAGCACATGAGAATATTCAGCCCACGCTATTGCTCCCCCGCAACGGCGCCAGAAAAAGGTCTTGATAACCCACAAGTATAGGGGATCGCAACAGTTTTCAATAAGTAAGAGTGTCGAACCCAACGAGGAGATAAAGGTAGAACAAATATTCCCTCAAGTTCTATCGACCACCGATACAACTCTACGCACGCTTGACGTTCGCTTTACCTAGAACAAGTATGAAACTAGAAGTACTTTGTAGGTGTTGTTGGATAGGTTTGCAAGATAATAAAGAGGACGTAAATAAAAAGTAGGGGCTGTTTAGATAAAGAAACAATAAAGTAAATATAGAGAGTGTGGAAAAGTGGTGGTAGGAGTTGTGAAATTGCCCCTAAGCAATTAACTACTTTACTAGACCGATAGCAAGTATTATGTGGGAGAGGCCACTGCTATCATGTTATCCCTTACTTGGAATTCTATGCACTTATGATTGGAACTATTAGCAAGCATCCGCAACTACTAATGTTCATTAAGGTAAAACCCAACCATAGCATTAAGATATATTGGTCCCCCTTCAATCCCGTATGCATCAATTTCTATGCTAGGTTGAAGCTTCTGTCACTCTTGCCCTCCAATACATAGTCCTATCAACATACATCTAACCCTATGGTGTGATCCATGCACGCGCTCATATGATGGGCACCAAAGGACAGCAACATAACCACAAGCAAATTAAATCAATCATTGCAATTCATCAACCACCAATAGGACAACGAAAATCTACTCAGCCATCATAGGATGGCAACACATCATTGGATAATAATATGAAGCATAAAGCACCATGTTCAAGTAGAGGGTACAGCGGGTTGCGGGAGAGTGGACCGTTGTAGATAGAGGGGGGAAGGTAATGGAGATGTTGGTGAAGATGGTGGAGGTGTTGGTGAAGATCGCGGTGATGATGATGATGGCCACGACGGCATTCCGGCGCCACCGGAGGAGAGGAGGAGAGGGGCCCCCTTCTTCCTCTTCTTCCTTGACCTCCTCCCTAGATGGGAGAAGGGTTTCCCCTCTGGTCCTTGGCCTCCATGGCATGGGAGGGGCGAGAGCCCCTCCGCGATTGGATCTATCTCTCTGTTTCTCTCTGGTTCTGCGTTCTCTTCTTGCTCTGTTTCACCATTTCGTATATATATATGGAGATCCGTAACTCCGATTGGCCTGAAACCTTCGCTGTGATTTTTTTCTTCTGAATATTAGCTTTCTTGCGACAAAAGAAGAGCGTCAACCGCCTTACGGTGGGCTCACGAGGGTAGGGGCGCGCCCTAGGGGGGACGCCCCCCTGCCTTGTGACCACCTCGGGCACTGGTTCGCGTTGATTGTCCTTCCGAATTTTCCATATTTTCCAAAAAAAAGCTCCATCTGTTTTTATCCCGTTTGGCCTCCGTTTGATATGGATATTCTATGAAACCAAAAACATGCAACAGACAGGAACTGGCACTGGGCACTGGATCAATATGTTAGTCCCAAATATAGTATAAAAATTTGCCAAAAGTATATGAAAGTTGAATAATATTGGCATGGAACAATCAAAAATTATAGATACGACGGAGACGTATCACTGATCGATGTCTTTCAGCTTGTAGTTGAGACTCAAGAAACCGAACTGATTCAGACATCGAGTTTGAATAGCTTGTGCAAGCGGTAGTGGCGAGTAAGTCGAACACTAAACCAAGACAGGACTTTCGGGTTGTCTCACTGTCTTCGAGATAGTCTTCCTTAGCTGTTTTATCAGCTTTGTTGGAGACCAACAAGGATGTGTCACTATCCTGAACATTATCTGCATTACTTCCTTTACCATTGCTTAATAAGGCACTCTTGCCCAATATTCTGTCAGCATTTTAAAAGAAGAAACAAGCAGACACATAACATGTTTAGCATGTACTAGTATATGAAACTCATTTCGGTGAACCAGTTCATTAGTAAGGTGGACAAGATTAAACTACCAAGTCTTCTATTGCCAAGTACTAGTACATAATAAAAGCATCGAACAAACATATATTGATGTCCTATGGTCACTGCATTGTCTTCCCAAATCAAAATAGAGACACGGTTCAAATCATATCAGTTCAAGACAAAGCAGCAGTGAAAGAATATAAAGCGTGGGAAACTACATGGCACAACAAGATTTCAGATGGGTACCACGGGTCTACATGTACAACAACACTATTGGCTCTGTTGTGATGCTAGGAATGTGCATGATATGAGAAGTCAACTGTATACACAATTGAAATTGAAATCAACAGAGCTATTGATAAGAGCAAACTTGTTAAAGAAACATGTGTGAACATACCTGTTGTGCCATTGGAGTTTCGATTGGATCCTTCAATTTAAAAATAAGTTTGTATGAGTAAATACGGTGATACAAGAGCAAAGCAGTATGCATGATAGCAACCATAGTTAAAAAAGGAGCGCCTAAGCGAGCGCTTAAGCGCGCCTAGGCTCTAGGCGTTGGCAAAACGCATTGCGCATAACTACGCTTAATCTATGCATAACTGCGCATAAGCATGCGCTTTGGTCAGTAAAGCGCAAGGCAGTGGCAAAACGCACAATTAAGGCCTAGCGCTTTTCTGAACTATGATAGCAATGGAATCTTAAGTGAGAACAGTTGTACTTCATGTTTAGGCACTTGTTCTACATGAAGAGAGTACAGTAAGACGCGAGAATATAGTACTTAAAAATAGAAAATGAGCTCATAGACCTTACCACATTCTTGGTTCGGGACCAGTACAGAACAAGGCATTCCCAGTCATCGTCCAGTAAATGTGTCTCAGGATAACATAAGGGAATTTGATGAGTTTCTTTGCCGGTGAAGTACGTTTTCTTCAGGTAATTCTGATACTGCCACCAAGCATTCTTGAAGATAGCAGAGGTATTAGCACAGGTTACCTCATCCTGAGTTTCCAAATCGGTCCTTCTCTATAGAGAAAAATGGGAAAATTTGCTGCATTATAACCATCATGGAGGTAGGATGTAAGGGACAAAGTAAAGTAATTTCCATGAATAACATTACTTACACATAACTCCTGGACAAACACCTGCAACTGACATTTTCCTTCATCTTCAGTATAATATTTCCAAGATGGGAAGATACGCACATACGATTTAACAACATCAAATGCGATAGATGTTAAACTATGACTAGTTGGTTGTGCTTCCTCCATAAGAATAGGCGTACTAACTGGTGGAGTTGGGGTTCGCCGTGGTAGTACTGGCCCTTTGGGCATTGGAGCTGCCTTATGTAGCGACTAGACCTCAAACGGTCCAATCTCTGTGCTCCGGTGTCATCCCTGGATCAATAATGCTGACACCACACAGTACTTGAAGGATTTATAGCAGAGTAGCAATCACACACTTATTACATCAAGTTTCTCCAAAGATAACTTATTACAATAAAAAGGGCTTAAGGCCATCTAATAACGATAACAGCGGAAGGCTTGGAAGATAAGTGAGTCCATCAACTCCAACGGCATCACTGAGTATAGAACCACGACCTAAAACTCCTTAATCGTCATCTGAAAAGTCTGCAACATTAACGTTGCAGCCCGAAAACGGGTCAGCACATGGAATATGCTGGCAATGTAACACGTAGAGAATAATGGAATGAAACAGCTATACTATATGCATATTTGGCTAGTGGAAGGCTCTATGGTTACAGTTTTGTGTAAAGCCATTTTTTCCCTACTGCAAAGGAATAAATTTATTCAACTATTATGGTGGTTGTTAAACATTGAGAATGGTTGACAGCATTCTCAATCCCAATTAAACATCATCATTAAACAAACCCAACAAAATTAATCTTTAGAGTAACATGTTGAGATTCACATGATAATCTAGGTGCTAGATACTCAAGATGTCCATAACCGGGGACACGGCTAACCATGATTAGTTTATACACTCTGCATAGGTTTGCGCACTTTTCCTCACAAGACTCGATCGCCTCCGTTTGGTTTCTCGCACTACACGGTGTTTGAGAAACGGATGACCGAGACATAGTCTTTCAGAAGCGCTAGCACCTTACGATGGGTAGACCGTACCACCTACATCCCCTACATTTGCTAGTCTACCACTATAAGAGTTCGCACGACTTAGTCAACTATGCTAGAGCCCATAATAGCTTGTGGCTGCACACAGAAGTTTCTAGCATGAATATTCTCATGATCCCTTTGAGCCTGGGTGGCGGTCCAAAAGAAAACAGGCAATCCTGGAATACCCAGGTGCCTCAATCCACCCAGATGTGTGTTTAGGTTGCCACCTTAAGTAAACCATTAATTAGCAAAGCTCACATCTGTCATGGATACACTCACACAATCCACGTCTACTAGCGTAGCATAGCAATAATAAGCCAACGTAAAAGTAACTCCCAAAGGTTTGATAATTAGACAGGTAATAGGTACTACCTCAACTACTTCCCAGACCCACAATTTAATTAGATCCTAATCATGCAATGTGTAAGGATTGATCTAATGCAATAAAACTGGGTAGTAGGAGGTATGATCAAAGTGTTACTTGCCTTGCTGATGATCCGGGAAACCTAGCGATTCGAAGTAACAGGAGGCGCACTCCGGGTACTCTATCGCAAACAAACAAGCACACAATAAATACTCAACTAATGCACAGGTAAAACTCAAATAAGATATTTAACCAGAAAGTTCAACTTAAGAACTCCGGTTGGCAAAAAGAATCGAATCGCACGAAGCAACAAAAGACAAACGACAAAAGTAACCGACTTCCTTTACTATTCTGGATCTAAGGCAATTTTTACAGAAGAAAAAACTTGTTTAAGTTGGTTAAACGGAAAGAGGGTTTCGAGACGAAACTCCAGGCGCTTGAATCGCCTGATTCCGATAAACGAGCGAAAAGATAAACTAACATGAAAATTGGATCAGAAATCGCGATCAGAAAATCGTGGATTTAATCCGAGAAAAAGAAAAATGACGAACAGTTAACGAACGAATGTTTGTTAACTGAATCTAAACGAAGAACACATTCGTTAAAACAAACGAACGAGCGAACGCTCGCTAATTAGCCTAAACCAAAAAAAACAGATCAAAAGAAAAAACGAAACAAAAAAAAGACCGACGAAAACCAAACGGTTTTTTTGGGAAAACCGGCGGCGGGATCGAGGTAAACCTCGGGCGGCGGGACGGCGGCGGCGGCTCC
>NC_057797.1:454335909-454343838 GCF_018294505.1 Triticum aestivum
CGTAGGTCAGTTCGGACGTTTTTTTTAACTTACACTCGGAAAAAAACAAAAGGACTACTAACGGACTCCAAAAATCCCGAAATAAATTTTCCCCGGCTTCTAAAATCAAGCCGCACAGGATGAACATTTATTTGGGGCCTAAATGCAATTTTCAAAAACGCGCATTTTTCCTAAATTCAAATAAAATAGCAAATAAAACCAAATAAAATCTTATTTGACTTTTTTATTAAATCCTCAATATTTCTTTATTTTGGGAAAGTCATTTTATTCCCTCTCTCATATTTTTGTAATAGAAATAATTGAAGATAAAATAAATAAAATCAAATGATCCTATTTTCAAAATTTGAGACAACTCAAATATGAAAATAACAAAATCCCCAACTCTCTCCAAGGGTCCTTGAGTTGCAAAAAAATTCTAGGATCAACCAAAATGCAATAAATATGATATGCAATGATGATCTAGTGTATAACATTCCAAATTGAAAATTTGGGATGTTACAAACCTACCCCCTTAAGATGAATCTCGCCCTCGAGATTTGGGTTGGCTAGAAAATACGTGAGGGTGGTCCTTCAGCAAATCTTCCTCTCGTTCCCAGGTGGCTTCATCCTTCGTGTGATGGCTCCACTGAACCTTGCAAAACTTGATAACCTTGCTGCGGGTGACTCGACTGGCATACTCTAGAATCTTAACTGGTTTCTCCTCATAGGTCAAATCACTGTCCAACTGAATTGCTTCCAGTGGTACTGTATCTCTCAGCGGTATGTCGGCCATCTCTGCATGGCACTTCTTCAACTGGGATACATGGAACACGTCGTGAACTCCTGACAATCCTTCGGGTAATTCCAACTTATAGGCAACTTCTCCCATACGCTCCAAAACTTTGTATGGGCCTACAAAACGTGGTGCTAACTTTCCCTTAACTCCAAAGCTCTTAACTCCTCGTAGTGGTGATACTCGAAGATAGACTCGGTCTCCGACTTCATAAACTGTCTCCTTGCATTTAGAATCTGCATAACTCTTCTGCCTGGATTGAGCTACCTTCAACCTGTCGCGAATTAATTTCACTTTCTGTTCAGACTCCTTTATCAGATCCGGTCCAAACAACTGGCGATCTCCAACTTCATCCCAGGACAATGGGGTCCTACACCTCCTTCCATACAAGGCTTCGAAAGGGGCCATCTTCAAACTGGATTGATAGCTGTTGTTGTAAGAGAACTCTGCATATGGCAAATTCTCATCCAACTAGATCCATAATCTAGCGCACAAGCTCTTAGCATATCCTCCAAAATCTTATTTACTCTGTCGGTATGTCCATCTGTCTGCGGGTGGAAAGCTGTGCTAAACTCCAGTCTGGTTCCCAAAGTCTCATGCAACTGATTCCAGAACTTTGAGGTAAACTGGGTTCCTCTATCCGATACAACGCTCCTTGGAACTCCATGCAGACATACGATCCTGGTCATGTATTTCTTTGCCAACTTTGCACTGGTATAGGTAGTCTTCACTGGAATGAAATGAGCTACCTTTGTCAAACGATCGACTACAACCTATATTGAGTCATAGCCTGAACATGTTCTGGGCAATCCTGTGATGAAATCCATGCCTAGCTTATCCCATTTCCATTCGGGTATCGGCAATGGTTGTAGCAATCATGCTGGCTTCTGATGCTCTGCCTTCACTCTCTGACATACATCACAAACTGCTACATATTCCGCAATATCCTTCTTCATTCCGGTCCACCAGAAAATATCCTTCAAATCCAAATACATCTTGGTATTTCCTGGGTGAATCGAGTATGGTGAGTCATGGGCCTCTTGCAGAATTAGCTTCCTAATCTCCGGATCATTTGGTACAAAGACACGGTCTTCAAACCATAAGGTATCGTGCTCATCCTCACGAAATCCCTTAGCTTTTCCTTTGTTCATTTTCTCCTTAATGGAAGCAATTTCCTTGTCAGTCCTTTGAGCTTCTCTGATCTTATCCATTAAAGTAGACTGAATCTCCAATGCTGCTACATAGCCTCTTGGAACTATTTCCAAACATAGCTCTCAAAGATTTTCGGCTAACTCCCCTGGTAAATCTCCTGTCATTAGGGTGTTGACATGGATCTTATGGCTTAATGCGTCAGCTACTACGTTAGCCTTTCCGGGGTGATAATTCAATTTCATATCATAATCTTTGATGAGCTCGAACCATCTCCTTTGTCTAAGGTTCAACTCCTTCTGTGTGAAAATATACTTCAAACTCTTGTGATCCGTGTACACCTCGCAATGGTTTCCAATCAGAAAATGTCTCCAAGTCTTCAATGCATGCACTACGGCTGCTAACTCCAAATCATGCGTGGCATAATTCAACTCATGAGGACTAAGCTGTCGTGAGGCATATGAAACAACTCTTCCTTCCTGCATAAGCACTGCTCCAAGTCCTCGTTGTGAAGCATCGCAATACACCTCATAATCCTTGGTCTGGTCCGGTAAAATCAACACGGGTGAGGTAACCAAATGTTTCTTCAACTCTTGAAAACTATCCTCACATTCCTCTGTCCATATGAACTTGGTATCCTTCTTTAACAACTCAGTCATAGGCTTCGCAATCTTTGAGAAATTCTCAATAAACCTCCGGTAGTATCCTGCGAGTCCAAGAAAACTTCGGATCTCTCCCACGGTGGTTGGTGCTTCCCACTTGGTCACGGTATCATCTTTAGTGGGATCTACTGCTATACCTTCTTCGGATATAATGTGTCCGAGAAATCCAACTTCCTTCAACCAAAACTCACATTTGCTAAATTTGGCATATAATTGATGTTCTCTGAGCTTTCCAAGAACCAAACGCAAATGCTCCTTATGCTCCTCTTCATTCTTTGAGTAAACCAGGATATCATCAATGAACACTACGATGAACTTATCCAAGAACTCTATAAACACCTTGTTCGTCATGTTCATAAAATATGCAGGTGCGTTAGTCAGACCAAATGACATAACAGTATACTCGTACAGCCCATACGTGGTGGTAAAAGCCGTCTTGGGTATATCCTGTTCCCAAATCTTCAACTCGTGGTATCCTGATCGCAGATCGATCTTGGAAAATACCTTAGCTCCTTGCAATCGATCAAACAGATCATTGATCATCGGTAGGGGGTACTTGTTTTTGATGGTTACTTCATTCAATCCTCGATAATCGACAACCATCCTTAATGATCCATCCTTCTTCTCCACTAGAAGTACTGGCGATCCCCAAGGCGATGAACTTGGGCGAATATATCCTTTATCCAGTAACTCCTTAATTTGCTTCTTAATTTCCACCAAATCCTTTGCAGGCATCCTATATGGTCTCTTTGATATTGGCCCTGTGCCTGGCAAAAGCTCAATCAAAAACTCAATATCTCTATCCGGTGGCATGCCTGGCAACTCTTCTGGAAATACTTCGGGGAAATCCTTCACTACTGGTACTTCCTCCTGCACTACTCCGCTTAAACAATTTACTTGAGTCCTCTTTGGTACATGTCGGGATACGTACTTGATTCTTCTCCCTTCTGGGGTGGTAAGTAAAATTGACTTACTGGCACATTCAATATTCCCCTCATACTTTGATAACCAATCCATGCCTAATGTCACATCCAATCCTGGGGATTCCAATACTATTAGGTTCGAGGGAAAACATAGTTACCAATCCTTAATGGTAACCGATCACACCATAGACTAGCCATATGTTCTGCTCCACGAGTGGTTACTAACATGGGTGACCTAAGGGCTTGGGTTGGCAGTTTATACTTATCCATAAATCCCCTTGATATGTATGAATGCGATGCACCAGTATCGTAAAGAACGAGTGCAGTAAATGACTTAACCAAAAACTTACCGATTACTGCATCCGGCTGCTCTTCAACCTCCTCCATGTTAACGTGGTTCACCTGTCCCCTCTTGAAAGGGTTCGGATTCTTCCCAGAGCTTCCATTGCCATTTCCATTCTGGGATTCAGGACATCCATTGGCATAATGTCCGGTCTTCTGGCACTTAAAGCAAGTGACTTGGCTCAGGTCTTTCTTGGCTGGGGTTGATGGGTTGGTGCGGTTCTGGCCGTTACTTCCTCCATTCCCATTACCATTCCTGGGGCCATTGTGATTGTGCGAACTACCTCCTCCATGGGTATGCTGAAAATGTCCTCCCGGCCTAGGGGTAAATCGTGGCTTCTGCTGAGCTCCTGAATTGTACCTTCCTTGTGCATACTTCCTCTTGCGATTCTCGATTTGCTGATGCTTCCCTTCAATCATAAGAGCACGATCTACCAACTCCTGGTAGTTGTTGAAGCTTGCTACCAGCAAGTGCATGCTCAACTCATCATTCAATCCTTCCAGAAACTTCTCCTGCTTAGCTGCATCCGTAGCAACGTCATCTGGGGCATAACGTGCTAGCTTACTAAAGTCCTCCACATACTGGCCAACTGTCCGTCCTCCTTGGCGCAAGTAGTGAAACTCTCGCTTCTTCATGGCCATAGCTCCTGCTGAAACATGGGCAGTATGAAAAGCCTGCTGAAACTGGTCCCATGTGACAATATCGACAGGGAAAGTGGCTATGAAATTCTCCCACCAAGATGATGCGGGTCCTTCAAGATGATGTGCGGCAAACTTCACCTTCTCCGCATCAGTGCATCCTGTTGTGGTCAACTCTCTAGCTATCTTGCGGAGCCAATCATCTGCTACTATCGGCTCGGTGCTACTGGAAAACACCAGCGGATTTAGCCTAAGAAAACGGGCTAAGTGATCAACAGGTGGTGGTGGTGGTGGGTTGTTGTTGTTCCCATGGTTCTGATTCTGGACTAGTAACTGCATGAATGTGTTCTGCTGCTGGATCAACTGAGTGAGTTCCGGTGGGAAGGTAAATCCGGGGTCACGTCTCGGTGGCATCTGAGGGTTTAGAAAAGATGAGATTTAAGAATAGAGGGGGCCTAAAGAGAAAACACTACCCATATGCACATGAGGCAAAAGCAAACAATTCACTTCATTCAATCAACCAAACAAGGGCATACAATCGATCTAACTATCGCAAAAGTGCTCGGGCTACTATATTTACATGGTGGACTACTACTACTACTACTGTTGGGGTGGTCTACTAGAAATATTCTTCGGTTGCAGACTCCATGATATCTACTCCAGCTTCATCAACATAGTCATCATCGCTATCATCTGGATCCGAGTCGGTGTCGTCGATGATGATGTGGTCTTCCAGGAGAATCTCCTTGGGTTCTTTGTCTTCTTCTACCGGTGTAGGGTATCCCATGAATATTCCAATCTTGTTGATCAGATTGTCATTCTTTTCCACTAATACTTCAATTTCTTCTTCAAAATCTTCATGTGTAGCCTTGAGTTCTTCCTCCAGTTCCTTGATTCTTGTCCTTGCCTTCTTTAGGTCTATCATGTCGGCGCACATCTGGTTCTCCTGACATCGAATGTGCTGGTTTAACTCCTGGATAAAAGCTGCAATTGATCTATCCTTTCTGGTGCTGATCATCTCCCAGTGCTCATCTCGGCACCCACAAATCTGGTAGATAGTATCCTTGAGATCATTACGGTAGACTTCTCCAATGCGTCCCATGGCGATGTGAGCTGCCATGCTCTTTCCTAGACTCCAGGTTGGTGCATCGAAAGAAAACTCTATGGGCTCAGTGACTGGCATGAACGTCCTTCCTGGAACTTGAACTTGAATCATCCAGCGCTCTTATTCAGGTAAGTTGGCGTTGTAGGTTCCAGTGAAGCTTGGTACTCCTATGTTCAGGTATCTCGTGACTTCCTTCAAGTGACGTCCAAAGGGTGTATCTTCATCCGGTTGAGTGAACTTGTTCCTTGCATCCGCCATCCTAAAAGAGTAGAAAATATGAGAGGTCAGAAGAGAAGAGAGTGAGTAGTGACCTAGGTCTTTAGCTTAGTGGTCGTGTCCTACAGTCAGCGTGTGCTTTGATACCATCTTGTAGCAACCGGACCTCAAACGGTCCAATCTCCGTGCTCTGGTGTCATCCCTGGATCTGTAATGCTGAGACCACACAATACTTGAAGGATTTATAGCAGAGTAGCAATCACAACCCTAATTACATTGAGTGTCTCCAAAGATAACTTATTACAATAAAAATGGCTTAAGGCCATCTAATAACGATAACAGCGGAAGGCTTGGAAGATAAGTGAGTCCACCAACTCCAACAGCATCACTGAGTATAGAACCACGACCTAAAACTCCTTAATCATCATCTGAAAAGTCTGCAACATTAACGTTGCAGCCCGAAAACGGGTCAGCACATGGAATATGCTGGCAATGTAACACATAGAGAATAATGGAATGAAACAGCTATACTATATGCATATTTGGCTGGTGGAAGGCTCTATGGTTATAGTTTTGCGTAAAGCCAATTTTTCCCTACTACAAATGAATAAATTTATTTAACTATTATGGTGGTTGTTAAACATTGAGAATGGTTGACAGCATTCTCAATCCCAATTAAACATCATCATTAAACAAACCCAACAAAATTAATCTTTAGAGTAACATGTTGAGATTCACATGATAATCCAGGTACTAGATACTCAAGATGTCCATAACCGGGGACATGGCTAACCATGATTAGTTTATACACTCTGCAGAAGTTTGCTCACTTTTCCCCACAAGACTCGATCGCCTCTGTTTGGTTTCTCGCACTACACGGTGTTTGAGAAACGGATGACCGAGACATAGTCTTTCAGAAGCGCTAGCACCTTACGATGGGTAGACCGTACCACCTACATCCCCTACATCTGCTAGTCTACCACTGTAAGAGTTCGCACGACTTAGTCAACTATGCTAGAGCCCATAATAGCTTGTGGCTGCACACGGAAGTTTCTAGCATGAATATTCTCATGATCCCTTTGAGCCTGGGTGGCGGTCCAAAAGAAAACAGGCAATCCTGGAATACCCAGGTGCCTCAATCCACCCAGATGTGTGTTTAGGTTGCCACCTTAAGTAAACCATTAATTAGCAAAGCTCACATCTGTCATGGATACACTCACACAATCCACGTCTACTAGCGTAGCATAGCAATAATAAGCCAACGTAAAAGTAACTCCCAAAGGTTTGATAATTAGACAGGTAATAGGTACTACCTCAACTACTTCCCAGACCCACAATTTAATTAGATCCTAATCATGCAATGTGTAAGGATTGATCTAATGCAATAAAACTGGGTAGTAGGAGGTATGATCAAAGTGTTACTTGCCTTGCTGATGATCCGGGAAACCTAGCGATTCGAAGTAACAAGAGGCGCACTCCGGGTACTCTATCGCAAACAAACAAGCACACAATAAATACTCAACTAATGCACAAGTAAAACTCAAATAAGAGATTTAACCAGAAAGTTCAACTTAAGAACTCCGGTTGGCAAAAAGAATCGAATCAAACGAAGCAACAAAAGACAAATGGCAAAAGAAACCGGCTTCGTTTACTATTCTAGGTCTAAGGCAATTTTTACAGAAGCAAAAACTTGTTTAAGTTGGTTAAACGGAAAGAGGGTTTCGAGACGAAACTCCAGGCGCTTGAATCGCCTGATTCTGATAAACGAGTGAAAAGATAAACTAAAACGAAAATCGGATCGGAAATCACGATCAGAAAATCGCGGATTTAATCCGAGAAAAAGGAAAACGACGAACAGTTAACGAACGAACATTCGTTAACTGAATCTAAACGAAGAACACGTTCGTTAAAACGAACGAATGAGCAAACGCTCGCTAATTAGCCTAAACCAGAAAATAACCGATCTAAAGAAAAAACGAAACAAAAAAAGATCGACGAAAACCGAACGGTTTTTCCGGGAAAACCGGCGGCGGGATCGAGGTGAACCTCGGGCGACGGGACGGCGGCGGCGGCTCCGGCGAGGCAGCGGCGTCGGCGGCGGCGGGTTCCGGCGGGGCGGCA
>NC_057797.1:454344100-454350929 GCF_018294505.1 Triticum aestivum
ATAAAGGCTGGGTCCGGGGGAGTCCGGGCCTAGCACGGCCCGTAGGTCGGTTCGGACATTTTTTTAAAAAAACTTATGCTCGGAATAAAACAAAAGGACTACTAAACGGACTCCAAAAATCCTGAAATAAATTTTTCCCTGGCTTCTAAAATCAAGCCGCACAGGATGAACATTTATTTGGGGCCTAAATGTAATTTTGAAAAATGCGCATTTTTCCTAAATTCAAATAAAATAGCAAATAAAACCAAATAAAATCTTATTTGATTTTTTTATTAAATCCTCAATATTTCTTTATTTTGGGAAAGACCTTTTATTCCCTCTCTCATATTTTTGTAATACAAATAACTGAAGATAAAATAAATAAAATCAAATGATCCTATTTTCAAAATTTGAGACAACTCAAATATGAAAATAACGAAATCCCCAACTCTCTCTGAGGTCCTTGAGTTGCGAAAAATTTCTAGGATCAACCAAAATGCAATAAATATGATATGCAATGATAATCTAGTGTATAACATTCCAAATTGAAAATTTGGGATGTTAAACCTTACTAACTGCTCTTGTTTGGGAGCTCTGTGGTGGAGATGGTGCCGTGTCAACAGGAACTGGGTTACTATCTACTGGGGTTGGGGTTAGATTGGGTGAAGCTGGTTCTCTGTCCATCGCAGTTGGGGTACAATCAGCGAGAGTTTGGGTTGTGTGTGGTAGGGCTGGTTCTCGTGCATGTACAACCGGGGTGCTATCTCCACCAAGAGGTAGCACTGTTTTATTTGAAGACCGTGTTTTTAGTCCGCTAGATACTGGCATCACCCGCTCCAATTCAAATGGCTGATAAACAGGAAACATAGTTGAATGTACAGACATTGTATGAGAGACAGATGCAATAGATAGTGTGGAAAAAACAGGGCATGAAATAGTTAACATGTATATTGTTTAACTAAAACGGATAGCATGACATAATTTCACATATATGATGTCTATCTAAACTGGATAGCATAGCTTAACATAATTCAAAGATATGATGAATAACTAAATAGGATCGCATGACATAATTCACCTACATGTTATCTAAGTAATCAGGATCGCATCATTTAATTCACATATGTGATTTATATGGTAAACAGAGGGCATTCGATATGATGTCTGAACTAAGAACATGGTGTTGAATATTGTGTATATAATGTCTAAACTATGCAATGCAAGACACCATATGCATGATATGAGCAGTATAACCGTGCCAAGTTAGATCATACACCTCGGTGGGGGAATAGGACTGGTCATCTGTCTCTGAATCCATCTCTGAGGAGCTATCGGAACCCAACAAGAGATTTGCTTCGACAGGTAGCACTGTCTGCTCTGAAGGCCTTGTTTTCACTCCAGATTTTTCAATCTCCCACCCAAATGGCTGACTCATAAGAAGAGTAGTTTAATGTACAAACATTGTCGACAAATGGAAATGTAATGAAGAAAAGGATGGGCAAGATATCATTCAAATATATGATGCCTGGTTAAACAGGATAGCATTGCACATTTCACATATATTATGGCCGGCTAAAAGACATGAGACTGCATAATTCCCATATATGATATAGAAACTAAACAGGTGGCATTACAGAACATATCTAAACTAAGCAGATGACATATATGATGTCAAAAGTAGGCACTGCAAGGCAACATATGTATGATATGACTAACATCATCATGCCAAGGTAGAGCAAACACCCTGGGGGTAAATAGGAGTGGTCAGCGGCATCTGAATCCGCCTGAGAATAGATATCTTCCTCTGGATTACAATCTGGAGAGGGGTGGGTGGGGGGTTGCCATTGAACCCACCATGGAGCGATGTCTGCATGACATTGTATTGCCGAGCAAAACTCTTCTCTTTTTCTCTACATGTTCAGCATGACTGTGTACAATATCTGACATGCATACGAAAAAATATGGTGGGATTATGTAGGGAGAGCATGCAGAAATTTAGAGTGATGGTAACAACCAGTGGATGGATCCAAAAATAATGATAACAGGCTGATGATTGCTTTAATTTAATAAAAAGACAGATGATGATTTCTTTACTATTTGTTTCCCACCCAAGATGAACAACATAGGCATACCCTAGATGAACCAGATATTAGACAGAGATATTATTCATTGCTTCCTCGATATGTGCCCCACAACTAATTTAGAACTCAAGTTTGAACATTAATTTGGACCTGACTTGGAGTCCAAGAGGTGAACAGGACATCAAGGCTGAAGCAGCACAAGACAAACATCGTCAGTCTCAAGTGGGATTCTAATAGCATCTCCAATAGATGATGTAAAATAGATGTAAAATTTACATCACCAAAAACCACCTAACTACAACAGATGAGGTAAAAACTATTGACTCTGAACTTCACTGTCGAAACTGAAATTTACTTTGGAATCTGAATGTTACTGTCGAAACTAAACGCAATGGTAGCAGAGAGGCACTTGACATAGTTTAGGGAGGGCCTGCAGTTCATCTTCAACCTGCACCCCCCCTGAGCCGCCTGCCACCACCGGCCGAACCACCAGCCCCAGCGCCGCCTCGCCGCCCCAAAACAACTCCCCACCATCGGTCCGCCGCCGTAACACCCCGGATGTAATTTACCTTATCTGGATCCCAACTCTTGCCGTTTCAGGCCTAAGTTATTTTATTTTCCTCGGTGTCGGGTTTTTGTCTCCGTGTGTTTTTGCCTTTGTCATGCATCTCATATCATGTCATCATGTGCATTGCATTGCATACGTGTTCGTCTCATGCATCCGAGCATTTTCTCTGTTGTCCGTTTTGCATTCCGACGCTCCTATGTCACCCGGTGGTCCTTTCTACCTCTTTTCGTGTGTGGGGGTTAAACAATTCCGGATTGGACCGAGAATTTCCATGCGACCTTGGTTTACTACCGGTAGACCGCATGTCAAGTTTCGTGCCATTTGGACTTCGTTTGATACTCCAACGGTTAACCGAGGGACCGAAAAGGCCTCGTTTGTGTTACAGCCCAACACCCTTCCAATTTAGCCCAAAACCAACCTAAAACCTTTCCATCATCTAGAGCGTTCGATCATGATCGCGTGGCCGCAAACCGCACTCCATTTGAAGCTTCCTAGGTCCTCCTACCTATAAAACTAAACCTTCCCCCGAAATTCCGGATCCAAAACCACCCTAACCCTAAAATTTCGTCTCCTCCGCCGCCGGACGTGTCCGCTCCCGCCAGACACGCCCCGCGCCGCCGCGCCCGGCCAACCGGGGGCCGCCACGTGGCACACCGGCAACCTCCCGTGCCGCGGACCGCCCGGGCCCGAGGAGGGCCCCCGCGGCCCGAAGGAGCGCCGCCACCCGCGCCCGCTTTTTTCATCCGCTCGGCGCCGCTCCATCCGTCGCACCGCCGCATGCCATCATCACCGGCGACGGGCCACCGCCCGACCAGCGTCTCCGCCTGCTACCTGCTCCGGCCGGCGAGCTCCTCGCCGCCCGCAAGTGCCGCTCCACTCCGTTGACCGCGCCCACGCCGCCTCCTCACCGCCTCCTCGTCGCCGGTGCACCCCGGCACACCTCGTCTTCTTCTCCGGCGACCTCGACGCCGCCGGTGAACAGTGCTGCTACAATTCTCAGGCCGGATCCAGATCTGGGAGTCCTCGGTTGACTTTTTCATCCTCGAACCCTAATTTTTTTGCAAACTTTGGCATGCTATAACTCTGCATCCGTAGCTCCGATTCGTGCGTGTGGCATGTCAAAATGTTCGTCTCGATGAGTACACCATTACATCTCATTGCATCATTTTCATTTGAGCTCATCTTGATGCCCGAAATGCTGTTGGAAGAGGGCTATGTGGTGAATTTGGCAGATCTATTTCAGCAAATAGCTATTTGTCATTTTTGCCATGTTTAATGTGTGCATGCTATGATCCTGAGCTCTACATGTGTTTTGTTATATGCCATGCCATCTTTACAGAGATGCTTTCCATGTATTTCTGTGATACTTGTGGTGACTAGCACAAGCTTGCAAAGTAGCGTAATCAGCAATGCTGATTTCAGGGACTTAGAATTTCACTAAGTCCTTGTTCTGTTTTTGTTGTTATGCCATATGTTCATGTTGTTTCCTAGTGATCCGTGCCTCTTTTGAGGATGATCAGTAAGGATGTTTTGTTAAAATTGTGGTGTTCTATCCATCCATGTGTTTTTTTGCAATTATGGAGCAGCCTAGCTTGAGTCAATCGAGCTCTACTTTTGTTATAAAGTTAATCCTGGCAGATTGTTGACATGTTTAGTGATTTTGCCGAGGACGTTGCAATTGATCCGCGCATGCTACGTTGTTGTTCTTGCCATGTCTAGCTCCTATGCCATATATTCTTGATGGGTGTATGCTTAGTTTGTCATGCCATGCTCTGTAGTGAGTGCATCGAGCTCGTAAACATGTATACTCGCTAACTGATTTGCATGCTCCAGTTTTTCACTAAGTCTGAAATATGTTTTATGTTTTTGCCATGTTCACATGCTTGCAATTGTATTTTATAATCCCTTTTGGCTCAAGGTCACTAAGGGCCTTTTGTTAAGTGCTTTGAGTAGCTTCATTACATGCCTTGCTTTGCCATGTTAAGTTCCTGTAGCATGTAGTTTTCATGCTCTAAAGTGTGCTTCCTGATGATAAATTCCAGACTTGTGTTAATTTCACCAAGTCTGAAACATGTTGTCATTTGCACTTTTGCCATGCTTGTTTGAACTTGTTATTGGATGAATTAGCCATAGCTCAGTGTTCATCTTTTGTCAAGCTTCATGAGTGGATCCCAGCCATGTACTTTGTTGTTATGTTTGAGTGTTGTAGCATATTTATCTTGGTGCATTTAGTTGGTCACTTGCTGATTATCGCAGACCGGTGCCATATTTGTTTTGCTTGCCATTTCCAAACCGTGCATCCGATTCCGATGATCTTTATATCGATTTCAACCGAAATCACCTCACGTTTCCAGTGGAACTTTTGGATTTCCAGGTTGAGGCCAGGCTCAATCATTCCTTGTCAAATCTTGCATATGCATCACATACCGCATCCCGCATAGCATACCATGTTTGCATCATGTTGTTTGAGCATTGCACGTGGTTGATTGTGTTCCATTTGCTTCTTGTTCTTGTTTGGGTAGAGCCGGGAGAAGAGTTCGTGAACGAGGAGCCCGTTGAGTTCGCTTACAAGGATCAAGTCAACTCTGAGAACTTTGCAGGCAAGATGATCATACCCTCGAAATCACTTCTATCTTTGCATGCTAGATGCTCTCTCTTTTGCTATGCCTATGCTACGATGCCTACCACTTGCTTATAATGCCCCCCATAATTTCCATGTCAAACCTCTGACCCACCATGTCCTAGCAAACCATTGTTTGGCTATGTTACCGCCTTGCTCAGCCCCTCTTATAGCGTTGCTAGTTGCAGGTGAAGATTGGAGATCGTTCCTTGTTGGAACATGTTTTATTATTGGAATATCACCATATTATCTTGTTTATCTTAATGCATCTATATACTTGGTAAAGTGTGGAAGGCTCGGCCTTTTGCCTAGTGTTTTGTTCCACTCTTGCCACCCTAGTTTCCGTCATATCAGTGTTATGTTCCCGGATTTTGCGTTCCTTACGCAGTTGGGTTATAATGGGAACCCCTTGACAGTTCGCCTTGAACAAAACTCCTCCAGCAACCCCCCCCCCCCCGAGGCCAGTGCTCCTCTGAGTGTTGGTCCAAACTAGAGCCCTGTGCAGCGCCCCCTCGGGGAAACTCGAGGTTTGGTTTTAGTTGTATGGAGCGCTCATCTGAGTGTGCCCTGAGAATGAGATATGTGCAGCTCCTATCGGGATTTGTCGGCACATTCGGGCGGTGTTGTTGCACTTGTTTTACCATTGTCGAGGATGTCTTGTAACTAGGGCCGAGTCTGATCGGAATGTCTCGGGAGAAGGAATATCCTTCTTTGACCGTGAGAGCTTGTGATGGGCTAAGTTGGGACTCCCATGCAGGGATTTGAACTTTCGAAAGCCGTGCCCGCGGTTATGGGCAGATGGGAATTTGTTAATGTACGGTTGTAGATAACATTAAACTTAATTAAAATAAATCAACCGCGTGTGTAACCGTGATGGTCTCTTCTCGGTGGAGTCCGGGAAGTGAACACGGTGTTGGAGTAAGGCTTGACGTAGGTTGTTTTAGGATCACTTCTTGATCATAGTTGTTCGACCGTGCTTTTGCCTTCTCTTCTCGCTCCCTTTTGCGAACAGGTTAGCCACCATATATGCTAGTCGCTTGCTGCAGCTCCACATCATACTTTGCCTTACCTATAAGCTTAAATAGTCTTGATCGCGAGGGTGCGAGATTGCTGAGTCCCCGTGACTCACAGTTTACTTCCAAACCAGATGCAGGGACCGATGATACTGCTCCAGACGATGCGCTTGAGCTCAAGTGGGAGTTCGATGAAGACTCACGCTGTTACTATGTGTCTTTCCCAGATGATCAGTAGTGGTGCCCAGTTGGGGCGATCGGGGACCGTGTCGCATGTGGGGTTGATCTTTATTTTGGTACCGTAGTCGGACCATGAGTGTATTGGATGATTGTAATGTTATTCATGTATTTGTGTGACATGGCGAGTGTAAGCCAACTATGTACCTTTTCCCCTTTTATCTATTTACATGGGTTGTTGTGAAGATTACCTTACTTGCGACATTGCTTTCAATGCGGTTATGCCTCTAAGTCGTGCTTTGACACGTAGGAGATATAGCCGCATCAAGGGCATCACAGCCGCCGCCCCGGCCAGCCCTCTAGCCCCCCCGCCCCCACCCTGAACCCTAAG
>NC_057797.1:454351281-454362976 GCF_018294505.1 Triticum aestivum
TAGCTAAATCGGAGAAGAGCAGCAGCACGAGCGAGGGGGAGAGCAGAAGTGGCAGCGCGAGCGAGCGAGCGAGAGCCGGAGCAGCAGCAGCTGGGCGAGCGAGCGATCGAGCGAGAGCCGGAGCAGCAGCAGCGCGAGCGAGCGAGTGAGAGCCAGAGTAGCAGCAGCAGATCCGGCTGGTATGTCCGCCGCCGCCAAAGGGGCCTCGCACTGGGGGAGAGCCGCCGTGGAGATGTCGCTCGCGGCGCCGGCTTCAAGGTAGCCGCTCCATGGGGGTGCGGGATGGAGCAGCCGCGATAGACAAGGCGATCGTCGAAGCAGCTCCTTGGAGGTGGAGGATGGGGCGGCTGAACCGGCGGGACGACGAGATGGACGACAGGTCCTCATCCGAGGAGGTGGACGAGGGACGTCGAGGTGTTGCGGTGGACGACGTCGTCGGGGAAGAGGCTCCGGCTGGGCAGTCGTGAGGTGGCGGACGGAGGAGGGTGGGGTTTCGCGGCTAGAGCGGAGTGTTGGGAAACGTAGCAATAATTCAAAAAACTTCCTACCTGTCACCAAGGTCAATCTAGGAGATACTAGCAATGAGAGAGAGCGAGTGCATCTTCATAACCTTGAAGATCGCTAAGCGGAAGCATTACAAGAATGCGGTTGGTGGAGTCGTACACGCAGCAATTCAGATCGCGGTCGATTCCGATCTTAGCGCCGAACAATGGCGCCTCCGTGCTCAACACACGTACAGCCCGGGGACATCTCCTCCTTCTTGATCCAGCAAGGGGAGAGGAGAAGTTGAGGAGAACTCCGATAGCACGACGTCGTGGTGGTGATGGAGCTCGTGGTTCTCCGGCAGGGCTTCGCCAAGCGCTACGGAGGAGGATGAGGTGTAGGAGAGGGGGAGGGGCTGCGCCAGGGGAAGGGTGTGGCTGCCCTCTCTCTCCCTCACTATATATAGGGGGAAGGGGCTGGAGGAGGTGCCCTAGGGTTCCCTAGGGGAGGGTCGGCAGCCACAGGGGAAACCCTAGATGGGTTTGGGCACCCCCACCCCTAAGAAACTTGCCCCCCAAGCCGGGAGGGGTGGCTGCCCTAGGGGAGGCGCCCCCACCTCTCCAAGTTACGTGAGATGGGGTGGGAGGGGCGCTCAGCCCCTTAGTGTGGTGATGTGCCCCCTCCCCTTGGCCCATAAGGCCCCCAACGCTTGTTGGGGCCTCCGAAACCCCTTTCGGACATGCTGGTCGTCACCCGGTACCCCCGGAACAATTCCGGACTCCAATACCCTTCGTCCAATATATCGATCTTCACCTCCGGACCATTCCGGAACTCCTCATCACGTCCCATAACACTCTAGCATCACCGAACCTTAATTGTGTAGACCCTACGTGTTTGAGAACCATGCAGACATGACCGAGACATCTCTTCGGCCAATAACCAATAGCGGGATCTGGATACCCATATTGGCTCCCACATGCTCCACGATGATCTAATCGGATGAACCACAATGTCGCGGATTCAATCAATCCCGTATACAATATCCTTTGTCTATCGGTATGTTATTTGCCCGATATTCGATCGTCGGTATCCCCATACCTCGTTCAATCTTGTTACTGGCAAGTCTCTTTACTAGTTCCGTAACGCATGATCCTGTGGCTAACTCCTTAGTCACATTGAGCTCATTATGATGATGCAGTATCGAGTGGGCCCAGAGATACCTCTCCGTCATATGGAGTGACAATTCCCAGTCTCGATTCGTACCAACCCAACAGACACTTTTGGAGATACCTTTAATACACCTTCATATCCACCCAGTTATGTTGTGATGTTTGGTACACCCAAGGCATTCCTAATGTAACCGGGAGTTGCACAATCTCATGGTCTAAGGAAATGATACTTGACATTAGAAAAGCTTTAGCAAACGAACTACACAATCTTGTGCTATGCTTAAGATAGGGTCTTGTCCATCACATCATTCTCCTAATGATGTGATCCCGTTATCAATGACATCCAATGTCCATGGTCAGGAAACCATGACCATCTATTGATCAACGAGCTAGTCAACTAGAGGCTTACTAGGGACATATTACGATCTATGTATTCACACATGTATTACGGTTTCCGATTAATACAATTATAGCATGAACAAGGAAATATAATAATAACCACTTTATTATTGCCTCTAGGGCATATTTCCAACAGTCTCCCACTTGCACTAGAGTCAATAATCGAGTTCACATCGTTATGTGATTAACACTCATAGTTCATATCACCATGTGACTAAAACCTGAAGAGTTTACTAGAGTCAATAATCTAGTTCACATCACCATGTGATTAACACTCAATGAGTTTTAGGGTTTGATCATGTTATGCTTACGAGAGAAGTGTCAGTCAATGGGTCTGCAACATTCAGATCCATGTGTTCTTCGCAAATCTCGGTTTCATATTGTAGATGTTGCTACTATGCTCCACTTGGAGCTATTCGAAATGGTTGCTCCACTATACGTATCCGGTTTGCTATCCGGATAGGTGTTAAAGCTTGCATCGACGTGACCCTTTACGACGAACTCTTTATCACATCCATAACCGAGAAACATTTCCTCATTCCTAAGGACAATTTTGACCGTTGTCCAATGATCCACTCCTGGATCACTCTTGTACCCTCTTGCCAGACACGTGGCAAGGCACATCGTAGTACACAGCATGGCATATCCTATAGAGCCTATGGCTAAGGCATAGAGGACGACTTTCGTCCTTTCTCTTTCTTCTGATGTGGTCGAGCTTCAAGTCTTAACTTCACACCTCACAACTCAGGCAATAACTCCTTCTTTGAATGGTCCATCTTGAACTCCTTCAAGATCATGTCAAGGTATGTGCTCTGTGAAATTCTTATCAGGCGTCTTGATCTATCTCTATAGTTCTTGATACCCAACATCTAAGCAGTCTTACACAGGTCTTCCTTTGAAAAAATCCATTCGAACAACCCTTTATGCTTTCTAGAAATTCTACATCGTTTCTGATCAACAATATGTCATCCATATATACCTATTAGAAATGTTGTAGTGCTCCCACTCACTTTCTTGCAAATACAAGTTTCTTGCAAACTTTGTATAAACCCAAATGCTTTGATCGCCTCATCAAAGCGTATGTTCCAACTCCAAGATGCTTGCTCCAGTCCATAGAAGGATCGCTAGAGTTTGCATACCTTTTAGCATCCTTAGGATTGACAAAAACCTTTTGGTTGCATCACATACAACCTTTCCTCACGGAAACCGTCAATGAAACTTTGTTTTGACATCCATCTGCCTGATTTCGTAAATGAAAATGCAGGAACTGCTAACATAGTTCTAACAGACTTTAGCATCGCTATGATTGAGAAAGTCTCATCACACACAACTCCTTGAACTTGTTGGAAACTTCTTTGAGACAAGTCGAGCTTCATAAATGGTGACATTACCATCAACGTATGTCTTCTTATTAAAGATCCATTTATTCTCAATGGCTTGCCGATCATCAGGCAAGTCCACCAAAGTCCATACTTTGTTCTCATACATGGATCCTATCTCGGATTTCATGGCTTCCAGCCATTTGTTGGAATCCGGGCCCACCATCGCTTCCTCATAGCTCATAGGTTCATCATTGTCCAACAACATGACCTTTAAGATAGGGTTACCACTTAGAAGTTGTACACACCCTTGTCGACCTACGAGGTTTGATAGTAATTTGATCGTAAGCTTCATGATCATCATCATTAGCTTTCTCTTCAACTGACGTAGTTGCCATAGGAACATCTTTCTGTGCTGCGCTACTCTCTGGTTGAAGTGAAGGTTCAACAACCTCATCAAGTTCTATCTTCCTCCCACTCAATTCTTCCGAGAGAAACTCTTTCTCGCGAAAGGACATGTTCTTAGCGACAAACACTTTGCCCTCAGATCTGAGATAGAAGGTATACCCAATCGTCTTATTTGGGTATTCTATGAAGATACAATTTTCCGCTTTGGGTTCGAGCTTTTCTGACCGAAGCCTATCGACATAAGCATCGTAGCCCCAAACCTTAAGAAACAACAACTTTGGTTTCTTGCCAAACCATAGTTCATACAGTGTCATCACCACAGACTTAGATGGTGCCCTATTTAAAGTGAATGTAATTCTCTTTAATGCATAACCCCCAAAAATAGCGGTAGATTGGCAAGAGACATCATACACCATATCCAATAAGGTTCGATTACGACGTTCGGACACACCATCATGCTATGGTGTTCCAGGCGGCGTCAACTGTGAAACGATTCCACCTTGTCTTTAGTGATTGCCCCTTTAATCAGATCGAAGGAACTTGATTTTCTTGCTATGATGATTCTCAACTTAACTCTGAAATTGCTTGAACTTCTCAAACATTTCAGACTTATGCTTCATTATGTAAATATACCCATATCTACTCAATTCACCGATGAAGGTGAGAAAATAACGATATCCACCGCGCGCGTCAACACTCATCGGACCGCACACATCAGCATGTATGATTTCCAACAAGTCACTTGCCCGTTCCATTGTTCCAAAGAACGGGGTTTTAGTCATCTTGCTAAAGAGGCATGGTTCGCATGTGTCAAGTGACTTCAAAAGTCCATTAGCATGGAGGTTCTTTCATGCGCTTTACACCAATATGACCTAAGAGGAAGTGCCACATCAAAGTGGTATGATCATTATCAACTCTACATCTTTTGGCATGTGTATAACTACGACCGGGATTCAATAAACCATTCACATTGGGTGCATGACCATAGAAGGTATTATTCATGTAAACAGAATAACCATTATTCTCTGACTTAAATGAATAATCGTATTGCAATAAACATGATCTAATCATGTTCATGCTCAACGCAGACACCAATGCAAACAACATTTATCTAGGTTCAACACTAATCCTGAAGGTAGAGGGAGCATGCGATGGTGATCACATCAACCTTGCAAACACTTCCAACACACATCGTCACCTCGCCCTTAGCTAGTCTTCGTTAATTCCGTAGCTTTTCTTTCGAGTCACCAATATTAGAAACTGAACCGGTATCTAATACCCAGGTGCTACTAGGAGTACTAGTAAGGTACACATCAATAACACAAATATACTTTTGTTGAAGTTCACAGCCTTCTTATCTACCAAGTATTTGAGGCAGTTCCGCTACCAGTGGCCGTTCCCCTCATAGAAGCACTTTGTCTCGGGTTTGGGTTCTTGGGTTTCTTCACTGGAGTGGCAACTGGCTTGCCATTCAAGATGTTTCCCTTCTTGCCCTTGCCCTTTTTTGAAACCAGTGCTCTTGTTAACCATCAACACTGGATGTTCCTTCTTGATTTCTACCTTTACGGCCTTAAGCACGACGAATAGCTCCGGGATTATCTTCCCTTGCATGTTATAGTTCATCAAGAAACTCTAGTAGCTTCGTGATAGCGACTGGAGAACTTTTGTCAATCACTCTCTTATCTGGAAGATTAACTCCCACTTGATTAAAGTGATTGAAGTACCCAGACATTCTGAGCACATGCTCACTGGCTGAGCTATTCTTCTCCATCTTGAGGCAAAGGTCTTGTCAGAGGTCTCAACCTCTCAACACGGGCATGAGCCTGAAATACCAATTTCATCTCTTCGAACATCTCATATGTTCTATGGCGTTCAAAACGCTTTTGGAGCCCCGACTCTAAGCCGTAAAGCATGGCGCACTAAACTATCATGTAGTCATCAGAACGTATCTTCCAGATGGTCACAACATCCACAGACAACGCCAGAGGGGTTGGCACACTGAGCAGTGCATCGAGGAAAGAAGCCTTATGTGTAGCAGTGAGGACAATCCTCAAACTACGGCCCTAGTCCGCACAATTGCTTACAATATCTTTCAACTTAGTCTTTCTCTAGGAACGTATTAAAACAAAGAGCTAAAGCGCGAGCTATTAATCCACAACATAATTTGCAAAGACAATTTAGACTATGTTCATGATAATTAAGTTCATATAATCAAATTATTTAATGAACTCCCACTCAAATAGACATCCCTCTAGTCATCTAAGTGATACATGATCCGAATCGACTAGGTCGTGTCCGATCATCACATGAGACGGACTAGTCATCGATGGTTGACATCTCCATGTTGATCGTATCTACTATACGACTCATGTTCGACCTTTTGTTCTCTCATGTTCCGAGGCCATGTCTATACATGCTAGGCTCATCAAGTCAACCTAAGTGTTTTGCATGTGTAAATCTGGCTTACACCTGTTGTATTCGAATGTTAGAATTTATCACACCCAATCATCACATGGTGCTTCGAAACACTGAACCTTCACAACGGTGCATAGTTAGGGGGAACACTTTCTTGAAATTTTATATAGGGATCATCTTATTTATGCTACCGTCGTTCTAAGCAAATAAGATGTAAACATGACAAACATCACATGCAAATCATAAAGTGACATGATATGGCCAATATCATCTTGCGCCTTTGATCTCCATCTTCGAGGCGCGGCATGAACACCATCATCACCGGCATGACACCATGATCTCCATCATCGTGTCTTCATGAAGTTGCCTCGCCAACTATTACTTCTACTACCATGGCTAACAGTTAGCAATAAAGTAAAGTAATTACATGGTGTTTTCATTGACATGCGGGTCATAAATAAATTAAGACAACTCCTATGGCTCCTGCCGGTTGTCATATTCATCGACATGCATGTCGTGATTCCTATTACAAGAACATGATCAATCTCATACATCACATATATCATTCATCATATCCTTTTGGCCATATCACATCACATAGCATACCCTGCAAAAAGAAGTTAGACATCCTCTAATTGTTGTTGCATGTTGTACGTGGCTGCTATGGGTTTCTAGCAAGAACGTTTCTTACCTACGCAAAACCACAACGCTGATATGCCAATTGCTATTTACCCTTCATAAGGACCCTTTTCATCGAATCCGATCCGACTAAAGTGGGAGAGACAGACACCCTCCAGCCACCTTATGCATCAAGTGCATGTCAGTCGGTGGAACCAGTCTCACGTAAGCGTACGTGTAACGTCGGTCCGGGCCGCTTCATCCCACAATGCCGCCAGATCAAGATAAGACTAGTAAAGGTAAGCAAATTGAACAAATCATCGCCCACAACTGCTTTGTGTTCTACTCATGCATAGAATCTACGCATAGACCTAGCTCATGATGCCACTTTTGGGGAACGTAGCAATAATTAAAAAAATTCCTACGTGTCACCAAGATCAATCTAGGAGATACTAGCAACGAGAGAACGGGAGTGCATCTTCATACCCTTGAAGATCGCTAAGCGAAAGCATTACAAGAACGCGGTTGGTGGAGTCGTACACGCAGCGATTCAGATCGCGGTCGATTCCGATCCAAGCACCGAACAACAGCGCCTCCGCGTTCAACACGTGTACAACCCGGGAACGACTCCTCCTTCTTGATCCAACAAGGGGAGAGGAGAAGTTGAGGGAGAACTCCGACAGCATGACGGCGTGGTGGTGATGGAGCTCGTGGTTCTCCGGCAGGGCTTCGCCAAGCGCTACGGAGGAGGATGAGGTGTAGGAGAGGGGGAGGGGCTACGCCAGGGGAAGGGTGCGGCTGCCCTCTCTCTCCCTCACTATATATAGGGGGAAGGGGGTTGGAGGAGGCGCCCTAGGGTTCCCTAGGGGAGGGGCGACGGCCACAGGGGAAACCCTAGATGGGTTTGAGCGCCTCCACCCCTAGGAAACTTGCCCCCCAAGCCGGGAGGGGTGGCTGCCCTAGGGGAGATGCCCCCACCTCTCCAAGTTACGTGAGATGGGGTGGGAGGGGCGCTCAGCCCCTTAGTAGGCTGATGTGCCCCCTCCCCTTGGCCCATAAGGCCCCCAACGCTTGTCGAGGCCTCCGAAACCCCTTTCCCACACGCTGGTCGTCACCCGGTACCCCCGGAACAATTCCAGACTCCAATACCCTTTGTCTAATATATCGATCTTCACCTCCGCACCATTCCGGAACTCCTCGTCACGTCCGGGATCTCATCTGGGCTCCGAACAACCTTTGGTAACCACATACTATTTCCCATAACAACTCTAGCGTCATCGAACCTGAAGTGTGTAGACGCTACGGGTTCGAGAACCATGCAGACATGACCGAGAAATCTCTTCCGCCAATAACCAATAGCGGGATCTGGATACCCATATTGGCTCCCACATGTTCCATGATGATCTCATCGGATGAACCACAATGTCGGGGATTCAATCAATCACGTATACAATTCCCTTTGTCTATCGGCATGTTACTTGCCCGAGATTCGATCGTCGGTATCCCCATACCTCGTTCAATCTTGTTAGTGGCAAGTCTCTTTACTCCTTCTGTAATGCATGATCCCGTGGCTAACTCCTTAGTCACATTCAGCTCATTATGATGATGCATTATCGAGTGGGCCCAGAGATACCTCTCCGTCATATGGAGTGAAAAATCCCAGTCTCGATTCGTGCCAACCCAACAGAAACTTTTGGAGATACCTGTAATGCACCTTTATAGCCACCTAGTTACGTTGTGACGTTTGGTACACCCAAAGCATTCCTACGGTATCCGGGAGTTGCACAATCTCATGGTCTAAGGAAATGATACTTGACATTGGAAAAGCTTTAGCAAACGAACTACACGATCTTGTGCTATGCTTAAGATTGGGTCTTGTCCATCACATCATTCTCCTAATGATGTGATCCCGTTATCAATGGCATCCAATGTCCATGGTCAGGAAACCATGACCATCTATTAATCAACGAGCTAGTCAACTAGAGGCTTACTAGGGACATATTACGATCTATGTATTCACACATGTATTATGGTTTTCGGTTAATACAATTATAGCATGAACAATAGACAATTATCATGAACAAGGAAATATAATAATAACCATTTTATTATTGCCTCTAGGGCATATTTCCAACATGGAGAGGTTATGGCGGCCTAGGATTTCGATTGGCAAAAAGGAGGCGATGGGAGGGGGTGAACCATGAATTAGGGATGCACTTGTCCAAATTGTAGGGTGTGTTACAAAAGTACCCCCCACTGATTTGAACTAGCGGCCCTTTCGGCTCAGGGTTAGAAGGGGGATTTCGCATGTCGGGATTTGGCAGCTGTAGTGAGTTTTCACGCGCGTTTTAATTTCGGGATAGCAAGGCGCGGGTTGTGAAGGTGCCAGTTTTGGGAGCACGATATCTGAATTTTCAGGATATAACAAGGAGCAGGTTGAATTTTAGGGACAAGCCTAACGTGTAATATTGTACTTGTACATACCAAATCAATTCGCACTTCCCTCAACCAAAAAGAAAACAAAAAAATTAAAACTATTCACACCACCCAAAGGGAGAGTCTTGCCCCGTTTTACTATAAAAATGCTATTCAAAGCTACTCCCTCCTTCCATCTATATAGGGCCTAATGCGTTTTTCGATGCTAACTTTGACCAAATATTAGAGCAATAATATACGACATGCAACTTACACAAAGCACCCTGTTAAATTCGTTTGTGAAAGGTTTTTTCAATGTTATAATTTTCACATTGTGCATGTCATGTACTATTAATCTTGTCAATAGTCAAAGGCGGTCTTAAAAACGCATTACGCCCTATATAGATGGAAGAAGGAGGGAGTATGAATCCATGTTATGTCCACTTAAATTTTTTCGCTTGTTGTATGATGCATCTAACCTACTCATACCAACATAATAGTGCATTCCAAATGTCTATACTGCCGTTGCAATTCGAACTGAATTTGAATTCGTTTCTCTATTTCAATAAGAATCTACAATCATGATTGTTGCCAACTTCAACCATAATTCGTGTATTACCTTAATAACACACCACATGATTACTATAGAGATAGATATGAACTATGTGTACTACATGAACTCGAATTCTATTTTTTGAATACAATTGATGTTGATTCCAAATAATAGTACATTTGATGTACTAACTATATATTCATAATCTAAACCATGTTCCATACGTACAACATGTTTATCACACATAGTATAGTGCCCCGCCCCCTACATTATGACAAGTATTTAGACCTGAGCTGCAAAAGCAACACATTAGCCCAAATTATGATCAATGTTCTATATATTATACGTAGTACTAGCAAGGTGCCCATGCGTTCCACAGAACATCAACATGATCAAGGGGAGGCCTAATTTGCAAATATGGAGAGGAGTGTGGGTATCTTTTTGAAAAATTGCCATAGTTTCCTTCCTATCCGTCAGATATAAATAGGGCGACCTATATTGCAGGATGGCAGGAACACCATCATCAAGAACTCCCTTTTTATAAGAGTAGAGATAAAATATATTATATGTAGTATAACATGTTCATAACCACACTATGTGTATCACCGTTATATATATTCACACATGCGTCGATTTAAAACACTATGATAAATTCTTCAAATATCCGAATTCTCTTTTTATAATGAAGTATGATCTCTATTCATCTTTTACACCCACACAATCCTCTTATCTTTGTAGCTAGTGCTAACTTTCTCTCGTGCATGCACACACCCGCATCCCTCTCACCCTCCTCAGCATTCTCTAGCTCATCGCGCAAATTCGTCTTCTCGCTTTAGGTCGTTCACCCACGGTGTGTGTAGGCCCAGCTCCTTCTTTATGGCACACATCGATCGATATGCCTCTCTAGCCAGGTGTGCCTAGCACAAACACAAGCTTCTCCTCTTCTCTTATCACCGTCCATGCCTCACTCCCACCACTCTTTTCATCGATCTCATACTCGCACACTCCTTCCCCCTCGATATAGTATGACTCTCGCACCACCACCTAGATGCATCCCTCTCTCTATCTATCCTTCTCCATGTGCCTCATTTACTTCTAACACACACATGTATGTATACCGATCGATCTCCCAACATATACCTAGGTCTACTTTAACTATCGCCCCCATCGATCGACATACCTCACAAGTTATGTCTCTCCTTTCTCTGACAAAGGAGGATTGATCTACCTATGTAGTTACGTCTGCTTACCACAGCCATATCGTCCCCCCTTATCATTCGTGCATGCCTCCTAACCCGTCTATCACACGCACGTGCATAGACAAGCAGCCATCCCCTCTCTTATTGATATTGCAGGCGTGCCCTCTAGTTGTCTAGCAAGCCTATCCCACCATTTTTTAGAAGCAACACCACTACCACCCCCTCCAACACTCTAGCTCTGTCTCTCTCCCAACCTTATTCCTCTCCTACACATATGCATGGATGTCAATTGATCTCCCTTAATACATGAGGTAGATCGATCTCCCTTAATACATGAGGTAGGCCTCTCTCCTCCTCCACACATATACCATCCATTGTACCTCTATAGTAAATTAGGCCTCCCTCCCCCCCCCACCACACACCGATAGTTGAGCGCTGTAGGTAGGTATCCATGCCACAGAGACAAACTGCACATGTCCCGTCTCACGTTCCAGTAGGCCATCCCCTCTATATCTCTGACGTGGGCACACACAAATTCGATGGCACTCCTTATCGATCGCGCGCACGCGCACACACACACGCATCATCCCTCTCTACGATTCTATGGACACCTCAAGCCGATGATACCTCCACTCTCTTCTCATGGATCGCCCCCTCTATATATATGATATATCCAGGACTCTATTTCACACACAGTGCATATGTTATATTTTTTTA
>NC_057797.1:454363207-454428346 GCF_018294505.1 Triticum aestivum
CCGAGAAAATCTCTCATGAACCTACACACTATATCTCTCTACGTTTGTATCTCTCTCACACAACCCCACGTAGGTGGTGTACGTATACAAGAAGAGAATAGGTGCTCCGTGCACATACTCACGCTTCGTGCCCAGCCACACCCGCGCGGGTACATGGTGGAGCTCATTTCAGTATGAAATGGCGGCCCACATGCTTTTGAACGTGTGTAGCGGTTGTTTACCTACGGAGGTCATGTACCACGCGTGCATGAAACAAAGTTCGACTTGATGCGTTGGCGTGTTATTTTTAAATAAAGTTATATTGCTCAATGGCACGTACACAGATGATAACCCACAAGTATAGGGGATCGCAACAGTTTTCGAGGGTAGAGTATTCAACCCAAATTTATTGATTCGACACAAGGGGAGCCAAAGAATATTCTCAAGTATTAGCAGCTGAGTTGTTAGTTCAACCACACCTGGAAACTTAATATCTGCAGCAAAGTGTTTAGCAGCAAAGTAATATGATAGTAGTGGTAACGATAGCAAAAGGTAACGGTAGCAAAAGGTAACGGTAGCAAAAGCAATGTTTTTGGTATTTTGTAGTAATGATAACAATAGCAATGGAAAAGTAAATAAGCGAAGAACAATATATGGAAAGCTCGTAGGCAATGAATCGGTGGTGGAGAATTATGCCGGATGCAGTTCATCATGCAACAGTCATAACCAAGGGTGACACAGAACTAGCTCCAGTTCATCAATGCAATGTAGGCATGTATTCCGAATATAGTCATACGTGCTTATGGAAAAGAACTTGCATGACATCTTTTGTCCTACCCTCCCGTGGCAGCGGGGTCCTAGCGGAAACTAAGGGATATTAAGGCCTCCTTTTAATAGAGTACCGGAACAAAGCATTAACACATAGTGAATACATGAACTCCTCAAACTACGATCATCACCGGTAAGTATCCCAATTATTGTCACTTCGGGTTAACGGATCATAACACATAATAGGTGACTATAGACTTGAAGGAAATATGCCCTAGAGGCAATAATAAAGTTATTATTTATTTCCTTATATCATGATAAATGTTTATTATTCATGCTAGAATTGTATTAACCGGAAACATAATACATGTGTGAATACATAGACAAATAGAGTGTCACTAGTATGCCTCTACTAGACTAGCTCGTTAATCAAAGATGGTTATGTTTCCTAACCATGGACAAAGAGTTGTTATTTGATTAACGTTATCACATCATTAGGTGAATGATCTGATTGACACGACCCATTCCATTAGCTTAGCACCCGATCGTTTAGTATGTTGCTATTGCTTTCTTCATGACTTATACATGTTCCTATGACTATGAGATTATGCAACTCCCATTTGCCGGAGGAACACTTTGTGTGCTACCAAACGTCACAACGTAAATGGGTGATTATAAAGGTGCTCTACAAGTGTCTCCAAAGGTACATGTTGGGTTGGCGTATTTCGAGATTAGGATTTGTCACTCCGATTGTCGGAGAGGTATCTCTGGGCCCTCTCGGTAATGCACATCACATAAGCCTTGCAAGCATTGCAACTAATGAGTTAGTTCTGAAATGATGTATTATGGAACGAGTAAAGAGACTTGCCGGTAACGAGATTGAACTAGGTATTGAGATACCGACGATCGAATCTCGGACAAGTAACATACCGATGACAAAGGGAACAACGTATGTTGTTATGCGGTCTGACCGATAAAAGATCTTCGTAGAATATGTAGGAGCGAATATGAGCATCCAGGTTCCGCTATTGGTTATTGATCGGAGACGTGTCTCGGTCATGTCTACATTGTTCTCGAACACGTAGGGTCCGCACGCTTAAGGTTTCGATGACAGTTATATTATGAGTTTATGCATTTTGATGTACCAAAGTTTGTTCGGAGTCCCGGATGTGATCACGGACATGACGAAGAGTCTCGAAATGGTCGAGACATACAGATTGATATATTGGAAGCCTATATTTGGATATCGGAAGTGTTCCGGGTGAAACCGGGATTTTACCGGAGTACCGAGAGGTTACCGGAACCCCCCGGGAGGTATATGGGCCTTAGTGGGCTTTAGTGGAAGAGAGGAGAGGTGGCCAGGGCTGGGTCGCGCGCCCCTCCCCCCTAGTCCGAATAGGACAAGGAGAGGGGGCCGGCGCCCCCCTTCCTTCTCTCTCTCCTCTTTCCCCCCTCCCGAATCCTATTCCAACTAGGAAAGGGGGGAATCCTACTCCCAAAGGGAGTAGGACTCCTCCTGGCGCGCCCTCTCCTGGCCGGCCGCACCCCCCCCTTTTAACCTTTATATACGGAGGCAGGGAGCACCCCTAGAGACACAAGTTGATCCACGTGATCATATTCTTAGCCGTGTGCGGTGCCCCCTTCCACCATAATCCTCGATAATATTGTAGCGGTGCTTAGGCGAAGCCCGGCGATAGTAGTACATCAAGATCGTCACCACGCCGTTGTGCTAACGGAACTCTTCCCCGACACTTTGCTGGATCGGAGTCCGGGGATCGTCATCGAGCTGAACGTGTGCTAGAACTCGGAGGTGTCGTAGTTTCAGTGCTTGATCGGTCGGGCCGTGAAAACGTACGACTACATCAACCACATTGTGCTAACGCTTCCGTTGTCGATCTACAAGGGTACGTAGATCACACTCTCCCCTCTCGTTGCTATGCATCACCATGATCTTGCGTGTCCGTAGGAATTTTTTTGAAATTACTACGTAACCCAATAGTGGTATCAGAGCCTAGGTTTTATATGTTGATGTTATATGCATGAGTAGAACACAAGTGAGTTGTGGGCGATATAAGTCATACTGCTTACCAGCATGTCATACTTTGGTTCGGCGGTATTTTTGGACGAAGCGGCCCGGACCGACATTACGCGTACGCTTACACGAGACCGGTTCTCCCGATGTGCTTTGCACAAAGGTGGCTAGCGGGTGATAGTTTCTCCAACTTTAGTTGAACCACGTGTGGCTACGCCCGGTCCTTGCGAAGGTTAAAACAGCACCAACTTGACAAACTATCATTGTGGTTTTGATGCGTAGGTAAGATTGGTTCTTGCTTAAGCCCGTAGCAGCCATGTAAAACTTGCAACAACAAAGTAGAGGACGTCTAACTTGTTTTTGCAGGGCATATTGTGATGTGATATGGTCAAGACATGATGCTAAATTTTATTGTATGAGATGATCATGTTTTGTAACCAAGTTATCGGCAACTGGCAGGAGCCATATGATTGTCGCTTTATTGTATGCAATGCAATCGCGCTGTAATGCTTTACTTTATCACTAAGCGGTAGCGATAGTCGTGGAAGCATAAGATTGGCGAGACAAAACGATGCTACGATGGAGATCAAGGTGTCGCGCCGGTGACGATGGTGATCACGACGGTGCTTCGAAGATGGAGATCACAAGCACAAGATGATGATGGCCATATCATATCACTTATATTAATTACATGTGATGTTTATCTTTTATGCATCTTATCTTGCTTTGATTGACGGTAGCATTATAAGATGATCTCTCACTAATTATCAAGAAGTGTTGTCCCTGAGTATGCACCATTGCGAAAGTTCTTCGTGCTGAGACACCACGTGATGATCGGGTGTGATAGGCTCTACGTTCAAATACAACGGGTGCAAAATAGTTGCACACGCGGAATACTCAGGTTATACTTGACGAGCCAAGCATATACAGATATGGCCTCGGAACACGGAGACCGAAAGGTTGAGCATGAATCATATAGAAGATATGATCAACATAGCGATGTTCACCAATGAAACTACTCCATCTCATGTGATGATCGGACATGGTTTAGTTGATTTGGATCACGTAATCACTTAGAGGATTAGAGGGATGTCTATCTAAGTGGGAGTTCTTAAGTAATATGATTAATTGAACCTAAATTTATCATGAACTTAGTACCTGATAGTATCTTGCTTGTTTATGTATGATTGTAGATAGATGGCCCGTGCTGTTGTTCCGTTGAATTTTAATGCGTTCCTTGAGAAAGCAAAGTTGAAAGATGATGGTAGCAATTACACGGACTGGGTCCGTAACTTGAGGATTATCCTCATTGCCGCACAGAAGAATTACGTCCTGGAAGCACCGCTGGGTGCCAGGCCTGCTGCTGGAGCAACACCAGATGTTATGAACGTCTGGCAGAGCAAAGCTGATGACTACTCGATAGTTCAGTGTGCCATGCTTTACGGCTTAGAATCGGAACTTAAACGACGTTTTGAACGTCATGGAGCATATGAGATGTTCCAGGAGTTGAAGTTAATATTTCAAGCAAATGCCCGGATTGAGATATATGAAGTCTCCAATAAGTTCTATAGCTGCAAGATGGAGGAGAACAGTTTTGTCAGTGAGCATATACTCAAAATGTCTGGGTATAATAATCACTTGATTCAATTGGGAGTTAATCTTCCAGATGATTGCGTCTTTGACAGAATTCTCCAATCACTGCCACCAAGCTACAAGAGCTTCCTGATGAACTATAATATGCAAGGGATGAATAAGACTATTCCCGAGCTCTTCGCAATGCTGAATGCTGCGGAGGTAGAAATCAAGAAGGAGCATCAAGTGTTGATGGTCAACAAGACCACTAGTTTCAAGAAAAAGGGAAAAGGGAAGAAGAAGGAGAACTTCAAAAAGAACAGCAAGCAAGTTGCTTCTCAAGAGAAGAAACCCAAACCTGGACCTAAGCCTGAAACTGAGTGCTTCTACTGCAAGCAGACTGGTCACTGGAAGCGGAACTGCCTCAAGTATTTGGCGGATAAGAAGGATGGCAAGGTGAACAAAGGTATATGTGATATACATGTTATTGATGTGTACCTTACTAATGCTCGCAGTAGCACCTGGGTATTTGATACTAGTTCTGTTGCTAATATTTGCAACTCGAAACAGGGACTACGGATTAAGTGAAGATTGGCTAAGGACGAGGTGACGCTGCGCGTGGGCAATGGTTCCAAAGTCGATGTGATCGTAGTCGGCACGCTACCTCTACATCTACCTTCGGGATTAATATTAGACCTAAATAATTGTTATTTGGTGCCAGCGTTAAGCATGAACATTATATCTGGATCTTGTTTGATGCGAGACGGTTATTCATTTAAATCAGAGAATAATGGTTGTTCTATTTACATGAGTAATATCTTTTATGGTCATGCACCCTTAAAGAGTGGTCTATTTTAATTAAATCTCAATAGTAGTGACACACATATTCATAGTGTTGAAACCAAAAGATGCAGAGTTGATAATGATAGTGAAACTTATTTGTGGCACTGCCGTTTAGGTCATATCGGTATAAAGCGCATGAAGAAACTCCATACTGATGGGCTTTTGGAACCACTTGATTATGAATCACTTGGTACTTGCGAACCGTGCCTTATGGGTAAGATGACAAAAACACCGTTCTCTGGTACTATGGAGAGAGCAACAGATTTGTTAGAAATCATACATACAAATGTATGTGGTCCAATGAATGTTGAGGCTCGTGGTGGATATCGTTATTTTCTCACCTTCACATATGACTTAAGAAGATATGGGTATATCTACTTAATGAAACACAAGTCTGAAACGTTTGAAAAGTTCAAAGAATTTCAGAGTGAAGTTGAAAATCATCGTAACAATAAAATAAAATTCCTACGATCTGATCGTGGAGGAGAATATTTGAGTTACGAGTTTGGTGTACATTTGAAACAATGTGGAATAGCTTCACAACTCACGCCACCCGGAACACCACAGCGTAATGGTGTGTCCGAACGTCGTAATTGTACTTTACTAGATATGGTACGATCTATGATGTCTCTACTGATTCACCGCTATCGTTTTGGGGATACGCTCTAGAGACGGCTGCATTCACGTTAAATAGGGCACCATCAAAATCCGTTGAGACGACGCCGTATGAACTGTGGTTTGGCAAGAAACCAAAGTTGTCGTTTCTGAAAGTTTGGGGCTGCGATGGTTATGTGAAAAAGCTTCAACCTGATAAGCTCGAACCCAAATCGGAGAAATGTGTCTTCATAGGATATCCAAAGGAAACTATTGGATACACCTTCTATCACAGATCCGAAGGTAAGACTTTTGTTGCTAAATTCGAAAACTTTCTGGAGAAGGAGTTTCTCTCGAAAGATGTGAGTGGGATGAAAGTAGAACTTGACAAGGTAACTGTACCTACTCCCTTATTGGAAAGTAGTACATCACAGAAACCGGTTCCTTATATCCTTATATCATGGTGATGTGAACTAGATTATTGACTCTAGTGCAAGTGGGAGACTGAAGGAAATATGCCCTAGAGGCAATAATAAATTTATTATTTATTTCCTTATATCATGATAAATGTTTATTATTCATGCTAGAATTGTATTAACCGGAAACATAATACATGTGTGAATACATAGACAAACAGAGTGTCACTAGTATGCCTCTACTAGACTAGCTCGTTAATCAAAGATGGTTATGTTTCCTAACCATGGACAAAGAGTTGTTATTTGATTAATAGGATCACATCATTAGGTGAATAATCTGATTGACATGACCCATTCCATTAGCTTAGCACCCGATCGTTTAGTATGTTGCTATTGCTTTCTTCATGACTTATACATGTTCCAATGACTATGAGATTATGCAACTCCCGTTTGCCGGAGGAACACTTTGTGTGCTACCAAACGTCACAACGAAAATGGGTGATTATAAAGGTGCTCTACAGGTGTCTCCAAAGGTACATGTTGGGTTGGCGTATTTCGAGATTAGGATTTGTCACTCCGATTGTCGGAGAGGTATCTCTGGGCCCTCTCGGTAATGCACATCACATAAGCCTTGCAAGCATTGCAACTAATGAGTTAGTTCTGAGATGATGTATTACGGAACGAGTAAAGAGACTTGCCGGTAACGAGATTGAACTAGGTATTGAGATACCGACGATCGAATCTCGGGCAAGTAACATATCGATGACAAAGGGAACAGCGTATGTTGTTATGCGGTCTGACCGATAAAAGATCTTCGTAGAATATGTAGGAGCCAATATGAGCATCCAGGTTCCGCTATTGTTTATTGACCGGAGATGTGTCTCGATCATGTCTACATTGTTCTCGAACTCGTAGGGTCCGCACGCTTAAGGTTTCGATGACAGTTATATTATGAGTTTATGCATTTTGATGTACCAAAGTTTGTTCGAAGTCCCGGATGTGATCACGGACATGACGAGGAGTCTCGAAATGGTCGAGACATAAAGATTGATATATTGGAAACCTATATTTGGATATCGGAAGTGTTCTGGGTGAAATCGGGATTTTACCGGAGTATCGGGAGGTACCGGAACCCCCCCGGGAGGTATATGGGCCTTAGTGGGCTTTAGTGGAAGAGAGGAGAGGTGGCCAGGGTTGGGCCGTGCGCCCCTCCCCCCTAGTCCGAATAGGACAAGGAGAGGGGGCCGGCGCCCCCCTTCCTTCTCTCTCTCCTCTTTCCCCCCCTCCCGAATCCTATTCCAACTAGGAAAGGGGGGGAATCCTACTCCCAAAGGGAGTAGGACTCCTCCTGGCGCGCCCTCTCCTGGCCGGCCGCACCCCCCCCCTTTGAACCTTTATATAAGGAGGCAGGGAGCGCCCCTAGAGACACAAGTTGATCCACGTGATCATATTCTTAGCCGTGCGCGGTCCCCCTTCCACCATAGTCCTCGATAATATTGTAGCGGTGCTTAGGCGAACCCCTGCGACAGTAGTACATCAAGATCGTCACCACGCCGTCGTGCTGACGGAACTCTTCCCCGACACTTTGCTGGATCGGAGTCCGGGGATCGTCATCGAGCTGAACGTGTGCTAGAACTCAGAGGTGCCGTAGTTTCGGTGCTTGATCGGTCGGGCCGTGAAGACGTATGACTACATCAACCACGTTGTGCTAACGCTTCCGTTGTCGATCTACAAGGGTACGTACATCACACTCTCCCCTCTCATTGCTATGTATCACCATGATCTTGCCTGTCCGTAGGAATTTTTTTGAAATTACTACGTAACCCAACAAGACTTGCAAGATAGGATAAAGAACTCTCATATATTGATGAAATCATAATAGGTTCAGATCTGAAAGCATGGCACTCGGGCCCTAGTGACAAGCATTAAGCATAGCAAAGTCATGGCAACATCAATCTCAGAAGATAGTGGATACTAGGGATCAAACCCAAACAAAATTAACTCGATTACATGATAAATCTCATCCAACCCATCACCGCCCAGCAAGCCTATGATGGAATTACTCACGCACGGCGGTGAGCATCATGAAATTGGTGATGGAGGATGGTTCATGATGATGATGGCGACGGATTCACCTCTCCGGAGCCCCGAACGGACTCGAGATCAGCCCTCCCGAGAGAGTTTAGGGCTTGGCGGCGGCTCCGTATTGTAAAACGCAATGAATCCTTCTCTCCTGGTTTTTCTCCCCGAAAGTGAATATATGGAGTCCAGGTTGAGGTCGGTGGAGCGTCAGGGGGCCCACGAGGAAGGGGTGAGCCCAGGGGGCAGGCGCGCCCCCACCCTCATGGACAGGTGGGGCACCCCCTGACCTGGATCTTCCTTCCAATATTCATTATATATTCCAAAATAATGCTTCGTTGATTTTTAGGTCATTTTGAGAACTTTTATTTCTACACAAAAATAACACCATGGCAATTCTGCTGAAAACAGCGGCAGTCCGGGTTAGTCCCATTCAAATCATGCAAGTTAGAGTCCAAAACAAGGGCAAAAGTGTTTGGAAAAGTAGATCCGACAGAGACATATCAACTCCCCCAAGCTTAAACCTTTGCTTGTCCTCAAGCAATTCAGTTGATAAACTGAAACTGATAAAGAAAAACTTTGACAAACTCTGTTTGCTCTTGTTGTTGTAAATATGTAAAGCTAGCATTCAAGTTTTCACCAAAGATTATGAACTAACCATATTCACAATAACATTTACGTCTCATATTTACTCATATCAATGGCGAGCGATAATAATAAATCTTGGATGACAGCACTTTCTCAAAACAATCATGATATAATATAACAAGATGGTATCTCGCTAGCCCTTTCTGAGACTGCAAAACATAAATGTAGAGAACTTTTAAAGATCAAGGACTGACTAGACATTCCAATTCATGGTAAAAGAGATCCAATCAAGTCATACTCAATGTAAACTAACAGTAATGGATGCAAATGACAGCGGTGCTCTCCAACTGGTGCTTTTTAATAAGAAGATGATGACTCAACATAAAAGTAAATAGATAGGCCCTTCGCAGAGGGAAGTAGGGATTTGTAGAGGTGCCAGAGCTCGGTTTTGAAATAGATATGAATAATATTTTGAGCGGTATACTTTCATTTTCAACATAACAATCAAGAGATGGCGATATCTTCCATGCTACACACATTATAGGCGGTTCCCAAACAGAATGGTAAAGTTTATACTCCCCCTACGCCAACAAGCATCAATCAATGGCTTGCTCGAAACAATGAGTGCCTCCAGCTAACAATAGTCCTGAGGGAGTTTTGTTTGCAGTTATTTTGATTTGATTTGCATAAAGCATGGGACTGGGAATCCCGGTGACCAGCCATTTTCTCATGAGTGAGGAGCAGAGTCCACTCCTCTTGAGAATAACCCGCCTAACATGGAAGATACGGACAGCCCTAGTTGACACATGAGCTATTCAAGCATACAAAACAGGATATTTATTTGAAGGTTTAGAGTTTGGCACATACAAATTTACTTGGAATGGCAGGTAGATACCGTATATAGGTAGGTATGGTGGACTCATATGGAATAACTTTGGGGTTTATGGAATTGGATGCACAAGCAGTATTCCCGCTTAGTACAGGTGAAGGCTAGCAAAAGACTGGGAAGCGACCAGCTAGAGAGCGACAATAGTCATGAACATGCATTAAAATTAATCAACACCGAATGCAAGCATGAGTAGGATATAATGCACCATGAACATAAATATCGTAGAGGCTATGTTGATTTTGTTTCAACTACAAGCGTGAACATGTGCCAAGTCAAGCCACTCGAATCATTCAAAAGAGGATACCACCCTATCATACCACATCACAACCATTTTAATAGCATGTTGGCACGCAAGGTAAACCATTATAAGCTCCAGGCTAATTAAGCATGGCATAAGCAACTGCAATCTCTAATTTTCATTGCAAACATGTTTATTCATAATAGGCTAAATCAGGAACGATGAACTAATCATATTTACAAAAACAAGAGAGGTCGAGTTCATACTAGCTATTCTCATCTCAATAAGTTCATCATATAAACATCATTATTGCCTTTCACTTGCACGACCGATAGTGTGGATAATAATAATAGTGCACGTGCATTGGACTAAGCTGGAGTCTGCAAGCATTCAATTCAAGGGAGAATACAAGGTAATATGGTCTCTTTGTCAGATCAACAATAATGTATATAAGAGCCACTTAACATTTTCATTACGGTCTTCTCCTATCGACCCCCAAAGGAAAGAAAAGAAATAAAACTATTTGCACGGGAAAGCTCCCAACAAGCAAAAGAAGAACGATAAATCTTTTTGGGTTTTCTTTTTAATTACTACTACAAGCATGGAAAGTAAACTAACTAAAAGTTACAACTAATTTTTTAGTTTTTATTAAGGTTTATCAAACACACAAGAAGAAAGCATAAAAAGGAAAATAAACTAGCATGGATGATACAATGAAAAAGTATGAGCACCGACGACTAGCAATGAATGTGTGAACATGAATGTAATGTCGGTGAGAAATACGTACTCCCCCAAGCTTAGGCTTTTGGCCTAAGTTGGTCTATGGCCACGGCTGTCCTGGCGGATATACAAAGTAATAGTTGGGGTCCTACTGTGAAGAAGCCTTGGATTGCCACTGGTTGGCAATCACTTCCAGATCTCACTGATAATTAGACTGTCGTGGAGGATCAAATTGTCATTCCGGCTCTGGCTCTGTAGCTGCTGCAAGGTTCCGGTAGGCGTGAATGGCCTCCAATGGAACAAGGTACTTTCCTGCAAATAAATCAAACAAGGAAGGAGCAGGCAAGGTAATAGTCTTAGGATGATTTTTACCAAATATTAATTTGTACTTAAGCTCCTTTTCCCTATTCTTAACAATAAAATCATGTGCTACCATACTCTTATATCTAAATAAACAGGAGGCAGTAATTTTTCTTCTTTCTCATAATGCCTAATAGGTATGTTAAAATGTGCAGCGAGGCGCGAGGCGAAGATGCCTCCAAGGACGGGGCCCTTAGTACGGTTAAGATTTAACCGCTTTGCAATAATAGTGCCCATACTGAATGTGTCATCACGAAATAAGGCATGGCACAGAATAACAATATTAGGGGCACTTAGGTTTCCACAGTTTCCGCGCCCAATTAAGCATCTACTAGCAAATATAGCAAAGTAACGTAGAACGGGAAAGTGTACGCTAGTAATTCGTGCGTCGGAAACCTTCCTCGTTTCCCCTACAGTAATGGTATCAATAAACCCATCCACATCGTCACGAGGTGGTTCCTCTACACTGCCCTCGAAAGGGATCAAACAAATCCAACAAAAATCATAAAGTGACATCTCCTTATGCTCATCATATAAATAAAATTCCACCGTAGGTGGTGATCTCCTAGCATGGAAATGAAAGTTTTGCACAAAGATATTGGTGAGTAAGAGATACTGTTCGCGTTGGTCATCGAGGAAGGCGGTGAGGCCTGCATTCTCAGCCAAGTCATAGAAATCATGATAAATCCCGGCTGCTCTCAAGAAATTATCACAAGGCCATTCACACGGTCGGACCTCCGCGGTGCGAGGGAGATTATACTTGGCCTCTTATCCTCCTCACTTTGCTTATCCTTCGAGCTTCGACTCGATGAGCCCCTCAAAAATCTCTTCATCTTTTTTTGAAAATTTCTGAAATTTTTAGTAACTTCAAAATAAAAGTGAACCAAACTCAACAATATTGATAGCAACTACTCCTACAAGTGCCTAGAGGCAATATCATGCATCAAAACTACTTTTGACCATATAAATTTGACATGCAAGCTCAATAACAGGGTCACCTAAGCAGAAAAAACATGCAATGAATAAATCACTAGAACGAAAACTAATTGGACCATTGGAGGAGTCACATAGCAAGGAACAATCCCCGAAAGCAGTTTTGTGAGAGGTTCTTTGAGCAAGGAGATCGAAAATGGCAGCAAATGAGCTTGGACTCTGGTTTGAGCTGGTCAGTGATGTTTGTGGGAGGAAGAAAGAGTGTGTGGTAGCTGGAATAAATGGAGGGGAGGCACCATGGGCCCATGAGGCAGGGGGCGCACACAGGGGGTAGGGCGCGCCCTCCACCCTCGTGGCTAGGTGCTTGCTCCCCCTGCTGTGTTCTCAGTGCCAGATATTCTCAAATATTTTCGAAAAAATCATATTTAAATTTCAGGGCAATTGGAGAACTTTTATTTTCGGGGTATTTTTTATTGCATGGATAATTCAAAAAATAGACAGAAATTATTATTTTTGCTTTATTTAATATAAATAACAGAAAGTAAAAAGAGGGTACAGAGAGTTGTGTTTGCTAAATTCATCCATCTCATGCTCATCAAAAGGAATCGACTAACAAGGCTGATCAGGTCTTCTTAACAAACTCATTCCGAATAACATGGAACCGGAGAATTTTCGAATAACACTAGGTTACGTCAACGGGGATATGCACATCCCCAACAATAAGAATATCATATTTCTTCTTGACAGTAGGAAGAGGAAATTCAAAACCTCCAAAAATAATCGATGGAATTTTTCCAATAGGGTTTATACTATGAACTTGAGGTTGTTTCCTCGGAAAGTGTACCGTATGCTCATTGCCATTAACATGAAAAGTGACATTGCCTTCGGTGCAATCAATAACAGCCCCTGCAGTATTCAAAAAGGGTCTTCCAAGAATAATAGACATACTATTGTCCTCGGGAATATCAAGAATAACAAAGTCCGTTAAAATAGTAATGTTTGCAACCACAACAGGCACATCCTCACAAATACCGACAGGTATAGCAGTTGATTTACCAGGCATTTGCAAAGATATTTCAGTAGGTGTCAACTTATTCAAATCAAGTATGTGATATAAAGAGAGAGGCATAACACTAGCATTGGCTCCAAGATCACATAAAGCAGTTTTAACATAGTTTCTTTTAATGGGGCATGGTATAGTTGGTACTCCGGGATCTCCTAGTTTCTTAGGTATTCCACCTTTAAAAGTATAATTAGCAAGCATGGTGGAAATTTCAGCTTCCGGTATCTTTCTTTTATTTGTAACAATTTATTTCATATACTTAGCATAAGGATTCATTTCGAGCATATCAATCAAATGCATTCGCAAGAAGATAGGTCTAATCATTTTATCAAAGCGCTCAAAATCCTCATCATCCTTTTTCTTGGATGGTTTAGGAGGAAAAGGCATGGGTTTCTGAAACCATGGTTCTCTTTCCTTACCGTGCTTCCTAGCAACAAAGTCTCTCTTATCATAACGTTGATTCTTTGATTGTGGGTTATCAAGATCACCAGCAGGTTCAATCTCTACTTCATTGTCATTACTAGGTTGAGCATCAATATGAACATCATTATTAACATTATTACTTGGTTCACGTTCATTACCAGATTGTGTTTCAGCATCAGAAATAGAAATATCATTGGGATTCTCAGGTGTGTCAATAACAGGTTCACTAGGAGCATGCAAAGTCCTATCATTTTTCTTTTTCTTCCTTTTAGAAGGACTAGGTGCATCAATAATATTTCTCTAAGAATCTTGCTCAATTCTCTTAGGATGGCCCTCAAGATACAAAGGTTCTTGAGTCATTTTACCACCTCTAGTCATAACTCTAACAGCATTATCATTCTTCTTACTATTGAATTCATTGAGCAAATCATTCTGAGCTTTGAGTACTTGTTCTACTTGAGTGGTAACCATAGATGCATGTTTACTAATAAGTTTAAGTTCACCTTTAACATTAGCCATATAATCACCCAAGTGTTCAAGCATATCAGCATTGCGTTTTAATTCTCTACCAAAATAAGCATTGAAGTTTTCTTGTTTGACCATAAAGTCATCAAACTCATCCAAGCATTGGCTAGCAAACTTAGTAAATGGGATTTCAACTTTATCATATCTATAGAGAGAATTTACCTTTACTACCTGTGTCAGGTTATCAAGACCATGTATTTCTTCAATAGGCGGTAAATTGAGACCATGTATTTCTTCAATAGGAGGTAAATTCTTAACATCTTCAGCTTTAATACCTTTTTCCTTCATAGATTTCTTTGCCTCTTGCATATCTTCAGGACTGAGAAATAGAATACCCCTCTTCTTTGGAGTTGGCTTAGGAGTTGGTTCAAGAATTGGATCAGGAATTGGATCATGAAGTGTCCAATTATTTTCATTAGTCAACATATTATTCAATAGAATATCAGCTTCATCTGGTGTTCTTTCCCTGAAAACACAACCAGCACAACTATCCAGGTGGTCTCTAGAAGCATCGGTTAGTCCATTATAAAAGATATCAAGTATTTCATTTTTCTTAAGAGGATGATCAGGCAAAGCATTAAGTAATTGGAGAAGCCTCCCCTAAGCTTGTGGGAGACTCTCTTCTTCAATTTGCACAAAATTATATATTTCCCTCAAAGCAGCTTGTTTCTTATGAGCGGGGAAATATTTAGCAAAGAAGTAATAAATCATATACTGGGGACTATGCACACAACGAGGATCAAGCGAATTAAACCATATCTTAGCATCACCCTTTAATGAGAACTGAAATGATTTAGGGATATAAAAGTAGTGAGTTCTCTCATCATTAGTGAATAGGGTGGCTATATAATTTAATTTAGTAAGATGTGCCACAATAGTTTCAGATTCATAACCATAGAAAGGATCAGATTCAACTAGAGTAATTATCTCAGGATCGACAGAGAATTCATAATCCTTATCAGTAACAAAGATAGGTGAAGTAGCATAAGCAGGATCATATTTCATTCTAGCATTCAGAGTATTTTGTTTTAGCTTAGCTAATAATTTCTTAAGATCACTCCTATCATTGCAAGCAAGAAAATCTCTAGCAGTTTCTTCATCCATAACATAGCCCTCAGGCACAACAGGTAATTCATATCTAGGGGGAGAGTCTTCATCATCACTTTCATCAATATTATCAGTTTCAATAATTTCATTCTCTCTAGCCCTAGCAAGTTGTTCATCAAGAAATTCACCAAGTGGCATAGTACTATCAAGCATAGAAGTAATTTCATCATAAGTATCATGCATAGCAGAAGTGGCATCATCAATAACATGCGACATATCAGAATTAATAGCAGAAGCAGGTATAGGTGTCGCAAGCTTACTCCAAACAGAAGGTGAATCAAGTGAAGAGCTAGACGGTAGTTCCATACCTCCCCTCGTAGTTGAGGGATAAATTTTTGTTTTAGCGTCTTTCAAGTTCTTCATAGTGATAAGCAGATATAAATCCCAAGTGACTCAAAGAACAGAGCTATGCTCCCCGGCAACAATGCCAGAAAATAGTCTTAATAACCCACAAGTATAGGGGATCGCAACAATTTTCGAGGGTAGAGTATTCAGCCCAAATTTATTGATTCGACACAAAGGGAGCCAAAGAATATTCTCAAGTATTAGCAGCTGAGTTGTCAATTCAACCACACCTGGAACCTTAATATCTGAAGCAAAGTGTTTAGTAGCAAATTCATATGATAGTAGTGGTAACGATAGCAAAAGGTAACGGTAGCAAAAGTAATGTTTTTGGTATTTTGTAGAAATGATAACAATAGCAACGGAAAATTAAAGAAGAGAAGAACAATATATGGAAAGCTCGTACGCAATGGATCGGGGATGGAGAATTATGCCGGATGCGGTTCATCATGCAACAGTCATAACCTAGGGTGACATAGAACTAGCTCCATTTCATCAATGCAATGTAGGCATGTATTCTGAATATAGTCATACGTGCTTATGGAAACGAACTTGCATGACATCTTTTGTCCTACCCTCCCGTGGCAGCGGGGTCCTAGCAGAAACTAAGGGATATTAAGGCCTTGTTTTAATAGAGTACCGGAACAAAGCATTAACACATAGTGAACATATGAACTCCTCAAACTACGGTCATCACCGGTAAGTATCCTGATTATTGTCACTTCGGGGTTAACGGGTCATAACACATAATAGGTGACTATAGACATGCAAGATAGGATCAAGAACTCTCATATATTGATGAAAACATAATAGGTTCAGATCTGAAATCATGGCACTCGGGGCCTAGTGACAAGCATTAAGCATAGCAAAGTCATAGCAACATCAATCTTAGAACATAGTTGATACTATGTGTCAAACCCTAACAACTAACTCGATTACATGATAAATCTCATCCAACCCATCACCGTCCATCAAGCCTACGATGGAATTACTCATGCACGGCGGTGAGCATCATGAAATTGGTGATGGAGGATGGTTGATGATGACGATGGCGACGGATTCCCCTCTCTGGAGCCCCGAACGGACTCTAGATCAGCCCTCCCGAGAGAGTTTAGGGCTTGGCGGCAGCTCCGTATCGTAAAACACAATGAATCCTTCTCTCCTAGGTTTTTTCTCCCCGAAAGTGAATATATGGAGTCCAGGTTGAGGTCGGTGGAGCGTCAGGGGGACCATGAGGCAGGGGGCGGGCCCAGGGGGCAGGTGCGCCCCCCACCCTCGTGGACAGGTGGGGCACCCCCTGACGTGGATCTTCCTTCCAATATTCATTATATATTCCAAAATAATGCTCCGATGATTTTCAGGTCATTCCGAGAACTTTTATTTCTACACAAAAATAACACCATGGCAATTCTGCTAAAAACAGTGTCAGTCCGGGTTAGTCCCATTCAAATCATGCAAGTTAGAGTCCAAAACAAGGGCAAAAGTGTTTGGAAAACTAGATACGACGGAGATGTATCAACAGAATATAAAACAATTTTTATGGAGAAAAAGGTAGTCCGCTCCACTATATACAATGGAGCCTGCCTGCCTGGTTTGTCTCTCTTCAGAGTATCTCACACAAGGCTGCGGTGGCCTTTCTCTCACACACACACAACGTTGGTCACTGATCCGGCCGCATACCGTCTGCTGGTGGAAAGGGAGGACGTGCATCGTTTCTCCGTTCGACGGCACCGAGGCAGCACGTCCCGATCCACGGTACACGCCATTCTCTTTGACCAAGCTCCGGCGTGGTAGGCCCTACGCCACCTGCTCGCTGCCGCAGTATGGGCAGATTCCGCCCGCCGCCGGTTACCTAGTTACATCCCGACGACCTCCAGGTATCCCCTCCGGCCTTGCTCCACTGCCCGTCTTCCCACGTCGCTGCATGTGGATCTTCCATACTTCTTTGCCCAAAACGTAGCTCGTCTGACGTACTTTCCATATTGCAATCTCGTCCGACGTACTTTCCATATTGCAATCTCGTCCTTACACCGTTTTAGACAAACACAACCATGTTGTTACCTTCCCTTAGGACAAGGAATATGCTTCTTTTTTGTCATCGCATGTGTTATCAACTGTTATTGGCCAGTAATTGTTTCCTTTCTACCTCTTTTTTGCAAACAGGGCTATCCATTTCACCTCGTTGCTATTGCGAACTTACCGTGAACTGCACAAATCACTTTTTTCTTAAGAGTGTTTTATGCAGTTGTACTAAAATGTCACACGGGAAACGTCTCTACATTTCAGTGCGACTACACAAAGGGAGATTGGTTTTTCTCTATCCTCCTCATCCAACTCCGAGCCTAATCTTCTCCAACTAGTTAGTCTTAAGAGAGACTGCAAAGGTGACTGACACGTCTCCGTCATATCTACTTTTCCAAACACTTTTGCCCTTGTTTTGGACTCTAACTTTCATGATTCGAATGGAACTAACCTGGACTGACGTTGTTTTCAACAGAATTGCCATGGTGTTATTTTTGTGAAAAAATAAAAGTTCTCGGAATGACCTGAAAATCAACAAAGAATTATTTTGGAATATATAAAAAATACTGGAAGGAAGATCCACGTCAGGGGGGCCTCCACCTATCCACGAGGGTGGGGGCGTGCCCTACCCCCTGGGCGCGCCCCCTGCCTTGTGGGCCCCCTGACGCTCCATCGACCTCAACCTTGACTCCATATATTAACTTTGGGGGAGAAAAAACCAGAGAGAAGGATTCATCGCATTTTACTATATGGAGCCACCGCCAAGCCCTAAACTCTCTTAGGAGGGCTGATCTAGAGTCCGTTCGGGGCTCGGGAGAGGGGAATCCATCACCATCGTCATCATCAACCATCCTACATCACCAATTTCATGATGCTCACCGCCGTGCGTGAGTAATTCCATCATAGGCTTGCTGGACGATGATGGGTTGGATGAGATTTATCATGTAATCGAGTTAGTTTTGTTAGGGTTTGATCCCTAGTATCCACTATGTTCTGAGATTGATGTTGCTATGACTTTGTTATGCTTAATGCTTGTCACTAGGGCCCGAGTTCCATGATTTCAGATCTGAACCTATTATGTTTTCATCAATATATGAGAGTTCTTGATCCTATCTTGCTAGTCTATAGTCACCTACTATGTGTTATGATCTAGCAACCCTGAAGTGACAATAATCGGGACCACTCCCGGTGATGATCGTAGTTTGAGTAGTTCATGTATTCACTATGTGTTAATGCTTTGGTCCGGTACTCTATTAAAAGGAGGCCTTAACATCCCTTAGTTTCCGCTAGGCCCCCTCTGCCACGGGAGGATAGGACAAAAGATGTCATGCAAGTTCTTTTCCATAAGCACGCATGACTATATTCGGAATACATGCCTACATTACATTGATGAATTGGAGCTAGTTCTGTGTCACCATAGGTTATGACTATTACATGATCGATCGCATCCGGCATAATTCTCTATCACCGATCCATTGCCTACGAGCTTTCCATATATTGTTCTTCTCTTATTTACTTTTCCGTTGCTATTGTTATCATCACTATAAAACACCAAAAATATTACTTTTGCTACCGTTACCGCTACTATCATATTACTTTTCTACTAAACACTTTGCTGCAGATATTAAGTTTCCAGGTGTGGTTGAATTGACAACTCAGCTACTACTACTTGAGAATATTCTTTGGCTCCCCTTGTGTCGAATCAATAAATTTGGGTTGAATAATGTACCCTCGAAAACTGTTGCGATCCCCTATACTTGTGGGTTATCAAGACTATTTTCCGGCGCCGTTGCCGGGGAGCATAGCTATATTCTTTGAGTCACTTGGGAATTATATCTTCTTATCATTAGGAAGAACTTGAAAGTTCCAAGAACCAAGATTTATCCCTCGACTACGAGGGGAGGTAAGGAACTGCCATCTAGCTCTGCACTTGATTCACCTTCTGTTTTGAGTAAGCTTGCGACACCTAAACCTGCTTCTGCTATTAATTCTGATATGTCGCATGTTATTGATGATGCCACTTCTGCTATGCATGATACATATGATGAAACTACTTCTATGCTTGATACTACTGTGCCACTTGGTGAATTTCTTGATGAACAACTTGCTAGGGCTGGAGAGAATGAAATTATTGAAACTGATAATATTGATGAAAGTGATGATGAAGATTCTCCCCCTAGATATGAATTATCTGTTGTGCCTGAGGGCTATGTTATGGATGAAGAAACTGCTAGAGACTTTCTTGCTTGCAATGATAGGAGTGATCTTAAGAAATTATTAGCTAAGTTGAAACAAAAAACTCTGAATGCTAGAATGAAATATGATCCTGGTTATGCTACTTCACCTATCTTTGTTACTGATAAGGATTATGATTTCTCAGTTGATCCTGAGATAATTAATGTAGTTGAATCTGATCCTTTCTATGGCTATGAATCTGAAACTGTTGTTGCATATCTTACTAAATTAAAAGATATAGCCACACTATTCACTAATGATGAGAAAACTCGTTGTTATTATATCCTTAAATTATTTCCATTCTCATTAAATAGTGATGCTAAGACATGGTTTAATTCTCTTGATCCTGGTTGTGTGCGTAGTCCCCAGGATATAATTTATTACTTCTCTGCTAAATATTTCCATGCTCATAAGAAACAAGCTGCTTTAAGGGAAATATATAATTTTGTGCAAATTGAAGAAGAGAGTCTCTCACAAGCTTGGGGGAGGCTTCTCTAATTACTTAATGCTTTGCCTGATCATCCTCTTAAGAAAAATGAAATACTTGATATCTTTTATAATGGACTAAACGATGCTTCCAGAGACCACCTGGATAGTTGTGTTGGTGTGTTTTTAGGGAAAGAACACCAGATGAAGCTGAAATTTTATTGAATAATATGTTGACCAATGAAAATAATTGGACACTTCCTGATCCAATCCCTGATCCAATTCATGAACCAACTCCTAAGCCAACTCCGAAGAAAAGGGGTGTTCTATTTCTCAGTCCTGAAGATATGCAAGAGGCAAAGAAGTCTATGAAAGAAAAAGGTTTTAAAGATGAAGATGTTAAGAATTTACCTACTATTGAAGAAATACATGGTCTTAATTTGCCGCCTGTTGAAGAAGTACATGGTCTTGATAACCTGACACAAGTAGTAAAGGTAAATTCTCTCTATAGATATGATAAAGCTGAAATACCTCCTACTAAGTTTGCTAGCCAATGTTTGGATGACTTTGATAACTTTATGGTTAAGCAAGAAGATTTTAATGCTTATGTTGGTGGACAATTGAAACATAATGCTTATATGATTGAACACTTGAGTGATTATATGGCTAATGTTAAAGGTGAACTAAAACTTATTAGTAAACATGCTTCTATGGTTACCACTCAAGTAGAACAAGTACTTAAAGCTCAGAATGATTTGCTGAATGAATTAAATAGTAAGAAAAATGATAATTCTATTAGAGTTATGACTAGAGGTGGTAAAATGACTCAGGAACCTTTGTATCCCGAGGGCCATCCTGAGAGAATTGAGAAAGATTATCAGAGAACTAATATTGATGCACCTAGTCCTTGTAAAAGGAAGAAAAAGAAAAATGATAGGACTTTGCATGCTTCTAGTGAACCTATTGATGACACACCTGAGTTGCATGCTTCTAGTGAACCTGTTGATGACACACCTGAGAATCCCAATGATATTTCTATTTCTGATGCTGAAACACAATCTGGTAATGAACATGAACCTAGTAATAATGTTAATGATGATGTTCATGTTGATGCTCAACCTAGTAATGACAATGAAGTAGAGATTGAACCTGTTGTTGATCTTGATAACCCACAATCAAAGAATCAACGTTATGATAAGAGACTTTGTTGCTAGGAAGCACGGTAAAGAAAGAGAACCATGGGTTCAGAAACCCATGCCTTTTCCTCCTAAACCATCCAAGAAAAAGGATGATGAGGATTTTGAGCGCTTTGCTGAAATGATTAGACCTATCTTCTTGCGCATGCGTTTGACTGATATGCTTAAAATGAATCCATATGCTAAGTATATGAAAGAAATTGTTACAAATAAAATAAAGATACCGGAAGCTGAAATTTCCACCATGGTTGCTAATTATACTATTAAGGGTGGAATACCAAACAAACTTGGAGATCCAGGAGTACCAACTATACCATGCTCCATTAAAAGAAACTATGTTAAAACTTCTTTATGTGATCTTGGAGCCGGTGTTAGTGCTATGCCTCTCTCTTTATATCGTAGACTTGATTTGAATAAGTTGACACCTACTGACATATCTTTGCAAATGGCTGACAAATCAACTGCTATACCTGTCGGTATTTGTGAGGATGTGCCTGTTGTGGTTGCAAACGTTACCATTTTAACGGACTTTGTTATTCTTGATATTCCCGAGGACGATAGTATGTCTATTATTCTTGGAAGACCCTTTTTGAATACTGCAGGGGCTGCTATTGATTGCACCAAAGGCAATGTCACTTTTCATGTTAATGGTAATGACCATATGGTACACTTTCCTAGGAAACAACCTCAAGTCCACAGTAGCAATTCTATTAGAAAAATTCCAACTATTACTATTGGAGGTTTTGAATTTCCTCTTCCTACTAAAGAATAAATATGATATTCTTATTGTTGGGGACATGCATATCCCCGTTGAGGTAACCTAGTGTTATTCAAAAATCTCCGATTCCATGTTATTCGGAATGAATTTGTTAACAAGACCTGATCAACCTTGTTAGTGGATTCCTTTCGATGAGCATGAGATGGATGAATTTAGAAAACACAACTCTCTGTACCCTCTTTTTACTTTCTGTTATTTGTATTAAACAAAGCAAAAATAGTATTTTTCTGTCTGTTTTCTGAATTACACATGCAATAAAAAATACACCGAAAATAAAAGTTCTCCAAATGCCCTGAAAATTAAATATGATTTTTTCTAGAATATTTGGGAATATCTGGCACTGAGCACACAGCAGGGGGAGCAAGCACCTGGCCATGAGGGTCCAGGGCACGCCCACCCCCCTTGGGCACGCCCCCTGCCTCGTGGGCCCATGGTGGCTCCCCTCCACTTATTCCAGCTACCACACACTCCTTCCTCCCACAAAAATCACCAACCAGCTCAAACCCGAGTCCAAGCTCATTTTGCTGCCATTTTCGATCTCCTTGCTCAAAGCTCCATTCAAAAAACTGCTTTGGGGATTGTTCCTTGGTATGTGACTCCTCCAATGGTCCAATTAGTTTTTGTTCTAGTGCTTTATTCATTGCAAATTTTTGCTGCTTAGGTGACCCTGTTCTTGAGCTTGCATGTCAAATTAATATGGTCAAAAGTAGTTTTGATGCATGATATTGTCTCTAGGCACTTGTAGGAGTAGTTGCTATCAATTTTGTTGAGTTTGGTTCACTTTTATTTTGAAGTTACTAAAAATTTCAGAAATTTTTCAGAGGAAGAAATATGTTTAGGAAAATGTACCAAGGTGGTCCTTCAAGGAAGCAAGGACCCAGGCTCGCAATACGCGATGCCGATGATGAACCCCCGAGGGAAGCTTAGTTGCGGGCTTGTGAATGGCCGTTAGAGGACTTTATGGATCGAGCAGGAATCAAGGAAGAATTTAACGCGTATGTGTTTAATGCCGATCTTGAGAGCTTCGAGGTAGATAAGTGCCGCCAATACCACTATCTCACTGATTCCTTTGTGAGGAGGTTTGAATTTTCATCATCACGTCCTATTTCATCTTTATGAAAATTCTTATACTATGTACTTAGAGGATTTTAATACTGCTTGCAAACTTCCACAATGGGCAGCACTAGTGAGCCTCGCAAATCTGAGATTAGAGATTTTCTTGCTAGTATAACTGTGGGGGAATCTAGAGATATAACACAAGCTACCATAGGGAGCATTCATTTTCCTGCTATACATTATTTTGCTCTCTTCATAGGTAGATGCATTAATGGTAAAGATGAAGCATGTCACATGTGTGTGTCTGATCTTAGCATTCTCAGAAGTGCTGTTTTAGGAGATAAACAATACAACTTGGGGGCTATCGTTGCACGTAGGTTGCATAATTATCGTATTCATGGAGATTTCTTTGGTGGAATTTATGCAACCTGTCTAGCTAATTTTCTTGATATACCCATACGTGGGTATGATATTGAGTTGCCTCCTGTTTATTTAGATTATGAGGCCATGGTTCATCATCAGTTTGTTGAGAGGAACGATCAGTTCCTCCAGTACCGACTAATCTTTGACAGATGACACTATCACGTCGCTCTCCCTGCTCCTGTTTTCTTTGACTCTAAGGCAAAAGGGAGATATATTATAACTAGGGAGGAGGCGGACGAGTATAAGAGGAGGGCGGAGACGGCCTGTCTCCAAGCGGCAGCTCATGAGGAAATAGCTGCTGCATCTCAGTACAACCCCAACTATTACTTTGGATATCCGCCAGGCCAGCCGTGGCCATAGACCAACTTAGGCCAAAATCCAAAGCTTGGGGGAGTACGATTTCTCACTGACATTACATTCATGTTCATACACTCATGCTAGTTGTCGGTACTCACACGTTTTCATTGTAATATCCATGCTAGTTTATTTTCCTTTTTATGCTTTCTTCTTGTGTGTTTAATAAACCTTAAGAAAAACAAAAAAATTAGTTGTAGCTTTTAGTTAGTTTACTTTTCATGTTGTAGTAGTAATAATTAAAAAGAAAACCCAAAAAGATTTCTCGTTCTTCTTTTGTTTGTTGGGAGCTTTCCCGTGTAAATAGTTTTATTTCTTTCTTGTTCTTTGGGGGTTGAGAGGAGAAGACCATCATGAAAATGTTAAAGTGGCTCTCATATGCATTATTGTTGATCTAACAAAGAGCCCATATTACCTTGTCTTCTCTCTTGAATTGAATGCTTGCAGATTCCAACTTAGTCCGATGCACGTGCACTATTATTATTTTCCACACTATTCGGTCGTGCAAGTGAAAGGCAATAATGATGATTATATGATGAACTTACTGAGATGAGAAAAGCTGGTATGAACTCGACCTCTCTTGTTTTTGTAAATATGATTAGTTCATCGTTCCTGATTCAGCCTATTATGAATAAACATGTTTGCAATGACAATTAGAGATTATAGTTGTGTTTGCTATGCTTAATTAGCTAGGAGCTTATAATGGTTTACCTTGAGTGCCTACATGCTATTAAAATGGTTGTGATGTGGTATGATAGGGTGGTATCCTCTTTTGAACGATTCGAGTGGCTTGACGTGGCACATGTTCACGCATGTAGTTGAAACAAAACCATCATAGCCTCTACCATATTTATGTTCATGGTGCATTGTATCCTACTCATGCTTGCATTCGGTGTTGATTAATTTTAATGAATGTTCATGACTGTTGTCGCTCTCTAGCCGGTCGCTTCCTAGTCTTTTGCTAGCCTTCACTTGTATTAAATGGGAATACTACTTGTGCATCCAATTCCATAAATCCCAAAGTAGTTCAATATGAGTCCACCATACCTACCTATATACGGTATCTACCTGCCGTTCCAAGTAAATTTGTATGTGCCAAACTCCAAACCTTCAAATAAACATTCTGTTTTTTATGCTTGAATAGCTCATGTATCAACTAGGGCTATCCGTATCTTCCATGTTAGGTGGGTTATTCTCAAGAGGAGTGGACTCTGCTCCTCACTCACGACAAAATGGCTGGTCACCGGGATGCCCAGTCCCATGCTTTATGCAAATCAATTCAAAATAATTGCAAACAAAACTCCCCCGGGACTGTTTTTAGTTGGAGGCACTCGTTGTTTCGAGCAAGCCATGGATTGATGCTTGTTGGTGGAGGGGGGGTATAAACTTTACCATTCTGTTTGGAAACCGCCTATAATGTGTGTAGCATGGAAGATATCGCCATCTCTCGGTTGTTATGTTGACAATGAAAGTATACCGCTCAAAATATTATTCATATCTATTTCAAAACCGAGCTCTGGCACCTCTACAAATCCCTGCTTCCCTCTGCAAAGGGCTTATCTATTTACTTTTATGTTGAGTCATCACCCTCTTATTAAAAAGCACCACCTGGAGAGCACCACTTTCATTTGCATTCATTACTGTTAGTTTACACTGAGCATGACTTGACTGGATCTCTTTTACCATGAATTACAATGTCTAGTCAGTCCTTGATCTTTAAAGGTGCTCTACATTTATGTTTTGCGGTCTCAGAAAGGGCTAGCAAGATACCATCTTGTTATATCATATCATGATTGTTTTGAGAAAGTGTTGTCAACCGAGATTTATTATTATTGCTTGCTAGTTGATTATGTCATTGATATGAGTAAACATGAGACCTAAATGTTATTGTGAATATGGTTAGTTCATAATCTTTGCTGAAAACTTGAATGCTGGCTTTACGTATTTACAACAACAAGAGCAAACAGAGTTTGTAAAAGTTTTTCTTTATCACTTTCAGTTTATCAACTGAATTGCTTGAGGACACGCAAAGGTTTAAGCTTGGGGGATTTGATACATCTCCGTTGTATCTACTTTTCCAAACACTTTTGCCCTTGTTTTGGACACTAACTTGCATGATTTGAATGGAACTAACCCGGACTAACGCTGTTTACAGCAGAATTGCCATGGTGTTATTTTTTTGCAGAAATAGAAGTTCTCGAAATGACCTGAAAATCAACAGAGAATTATTTTGGAATATATAAAAAATACAGGAAGGAAGATCCACGTCAGGGGGGCCTCCACCTATCCACGAGGGTGGGGCGCGCCCTACCCCCTGGGCGCACCCCCTGCCTCGTGGGCCCCCTGACGCTCCACCGACCTCAACCTTGACTCCATATATTCACTTTCGGGGAGAAAAAAACCAGAGAGAAGGATTCATCGCATTTTACGATACGGAGCCGCCGCCAAGCCCTAAACTCTCTTGGGAGGGCTGGTCTGGAGTCCATTCGGGGCTCTAGAGAGGTGAATCCGTCACCATCGTCATCATAAACCATCCTCTTTTGGGGAACGTAGCAATAATTCAAAAAAATTCCTACGTGTCACCATGATCAATCTAGGAGGTACTAGCGACGAAAGAGAGAGGGAGTGCATCTTCATACCCTTGAAGATCGCTAAGCAGAAGCGTTACAAGAACGCGGATGGTGGAGTCGTACACGCAGCGATTCAGATCGCGGTCGATTCCGATCTAAGCGCCGAACAACGGCGCCTCCGCGTTCAACACACGTACAGCCTGGGGACGTCTCCTCCTTCTTGATCCAGCAAGGGGAGAGTAGAAGTTGAGGGAGAACTCCGGCAGCACGACGGCGTGGTGGTGATGGAGCTCGTGGTTCTCCGGCAGGGCTTCGCCAAGCGCTACGGAGGAGGATAAGGTGTAGGAGAGGGGGAGGGGCTGCACCAGGGGAAGGGTGTGGTTTCCCTCTCTCTCCCTCACTATACATAGGGGGAAGGGGTGGAGGAGGTGCCCTAGGGTTCCCTAGGGGAAGGGCGGCGGCCACAGGGCAAACCCTAGATGGGTTTGGGCGCCTCCACCCCTATGAAACTTGCCCCCCAAGCCGGGAGGGGTGGCTGCCCAAGGGGAGGCACCCCCACCTCTCAAGGTTACGTGAGATCGGGTGGGAGGGGTTCTCGGCCCCTTAGTGGGCTGATGTGCCCTCTCCCCCTTGCCCATAAGGCCCCCCAACGCTTGACGGGGCCTCCGAAACCCCTTCGCACATGCTGGTCGTCACCCGGTACCCCCGGAACAATTCCGGACTCCAATACCCTTCGTACAATATATCAATCTTCACCTCCAGACCAATCTAGAACTCCTCGTCACGTCCGGGATCTCATCCAGGACTCCGAACAACCTTCGGTAACCACATACTATTTCCCATAACAACTCTAGCGTCATCGAACCTTAAGTGTGCAGACCCTACGGGTTCGGGAACCATGCAGACATGACCGAGACATCTCTTCGGCCAATAACCAATAGCGGGATCTGTATACCCATATTGGCTCCCACATGTTCCACGATGATCTCATCGGATGAACCATGATGTTGGGGATTCAATCAATCCCGTATACAATTCCCTTTGAATATCGGTATGTTACTTGCCCGAGATTCGATCATCGGTATCCCCATACCTCATTCAATCTTGTTACTGGCAAGTCTCTTTACTCGTTCCGTAACGCATGATCCCGTGGCTAACTCCTTAGTCACACTGAGCTCATTATGATGATGCATTATCGACTGGGCCCAGAGATACCTCTCCGTCATACGGAGTGACAAATCCCAGTCTCAATTCCTGCCAACCCAACAGACACTATTGGATATACCTGTAATGCACTTTTATAGCCACCCAGTTACGTTGTGACGTTTGTTACACCCAAAGCATTCCTACGGTATCCGGGAGTTGCACAATCTCATGGTCTAAGGAAATGATACTTGACATTAGAAAAGCTTTGGCAAACAAACTATACGATCTTGTGCTACGCTTAAGATTGGGTCTTGTCCATCACATCATTCTCCTAATGATGTGATCCCGTTATCAATGACATCCAATGTCCATGGTCAGGAAACCATGACCATCTATTGATCAACGAGCTAGTCAACTAGAGGCTTACTAGGGACATATTATGATCTATGTATTCACACATGTATTACGGTTTCCGGTTAATACAATTATAGCATGAACAATAGATAATTATCATGAACAAGGAAATATAATAATAACCATTTTATTATTGCCTCTAAGGCATATTTCCAACATTCTCCCACTTGCACTAGCGTCAATAATCTAGTTCACATCGTTAGGTGATTAACACTCATAGTTGACATCGCCATGTGACTAACACCCATAGAGTTTACTAGAGTCAATAATCTAGTTCACATCGCCATGTGATTAACACCCAAGAGTTTACTAGAGTCAATAATCTAGTTCACATCACCATGTGATTAACACGCAATGAGTTCTAGGGTTTGATCATGTTATGCTTACGAGAGAAGTGTCAGTCAACGGGTCTGCAACATTCAGATCTGTGTGTTCTTCACAAATCTCGATTTCATATTGTAGATGTAGCTACTATGCTCCACTTGGAGCTATTCCAAATGGTTGCTCCACTATATGTATCCGGTTTGCTACTCAGAGTCATCCGGATAGGTGTTAAAGCTTGCATCGACGTAACCCTTTACGCCGAACTCTTTATCACCTCCATAAACGAGAAACATTTCCTTATTCCTAAGGACAATTTTGACCTCTGTCCAATGATGCACTCCTGGATCACTCCTGTACCCCCTTGCCAGACACGTGGCATGGCACATCGCGGTACATGGCATGTCGTATAGAGCCTATGGCTAAGGCATAGCGGACGACTTTTGTCCTTTATCTTTCTTTTGTCATGGTCGAGCTTCAAGTCTTAACTTCACACCTCACAACTCAGGCAAGAAGTCCTTCTTTGACTGATCCATCTTGAACTCCTTCAAGATCATGTCAAGGTATGTGCTCTGTGAAAGTCTTATCAGGCGTCTTGATCTATCTCTATAGATCTTGATACCCAACATGTAAGCAGTTTTACACAGGTCTTCCTTTGAAAAACTCCATTCAAACAACCCTTTATGCTTTCTAGAAATTCTACATCATTTCCTATCAACAATATGTCATCCATATATACCTATCAGAAATGTTGTAGTGCTCCCACTCACTTTCTTGCAAATACAAGTTTCTTGCAAACTTTGTATAAACTCAAATGCTTTGATCGCCTCATCAAAGCATATGTTCCAACTCTGAGATGCTTGCTCCAGTCCATAGAAGGATCGCTGGAGTTTGCATACCTTTTAGAATCCTTAGGATTGACAAAAACCTTTTGGTTGTATCACATACAACCTTTCGTCATGGAAACTGTCAAGGAAACTTTGTTTTGACATCCATCTGCCTAATTTCGTTAAGGAAAATGCAGCAACTGCTAACATAGTTCTAACAGACTTTCGCATCGCTATGATTGAGAGAGTCTCATCATAGTGAACTCCTTGAACTTGTCAGAAACTTCTTTGAGACAAGTCCAGCATCACAAATGGTGACATTACCATCAATGTCTGTCATCTTCTTAAAGATCTATTTATTCTCAATGGCTTGCCGTTCATCGGGAAAATCCACCAAAGTCCATATGTGGATCTTATCTCGGATTTCATGGCTTCTAGCCATTTGCTGGAATCCGGGCCCACCACCGCTTCTTCATAGCTCATAGGTTCATCGTTGTCCAACAACATGACATTTAAGACAGGGTTACCACTGAGAAGTTGTACACACCCTTGTCGACCTACGAGGTTCGATAGCAATTTGATCTGAAGCTTCATGATCATCATCATTAGCTTTCTCTTCAACTGACGTAGTTGCCACAGAAACATCTTTCTATGCTGCGCTACTCTCTGGTTGAAGTGAATGTTCAACAACCTCATCAAGTTCTATCTTCCTCCCACTCAATTCTTTCGAGAGAAACTCTTTCTCGAGAAAGGACATGTTCTTAGCGAGAACCACTTCGCCCTCAGATCTGAGATAGAAGGTATACACAATTGTCTTGTTTGGCTATTCTATGAAGATACAATTTTCGCTTTGGGTTCGAGCTTTTCCGACTGAAGCCTATCGACATAAGCATCGTAACCCCAAACCTTAAGAAACAACAACTTTGGTTTCTTGCCAAACCATAGTTCATACGGTGTCGTCTCCGCGGACTTAGATAGTGCCCTATTTAAAGTGAATGTAATTGTCTTTAATGCATAACCCCCAAAAATAGCGGTAGATTCGTAAGAGACATCATACACCATATCCAGTAAGGTTCGATTACGATGTTCGGACACACCATCATGCTATGGTGTTCCAGGTGGCGTCAACTCTGAAACGATTCCACCTTGTCTTTAGTGATTGCCAAACTCATAACTCAGATACTTTCCCTTTGATCGGATCAAAGGAACTTGATCTTCTTGTTATGATGATTCTCAACTTAACTCTGAAATTGCTTGAACTTTTCAAACATTTCGGACTTATGCTTCATTAAGTAAATATACCCATATCTACTCAATTCACCGGTGAAGGTGAGAAAATAACGATATCCACCGCGCGTGTCAACACTCATCGGACCGCACACATCATCATGTATGATTTCCAACAAGTCACTTGCCCATTCCATTGTTCCAAAGAACGGGGTTTTAGTCATCTTGCCAAAGAGGCATGGTTCGCATGTGTCAAGTGATTCAAAATCAAGTGACTTCAAGAGTCCATTAGCATGGAGGTTCTTTCATGCACTTTACACCAATATGACCTAAGCGACAGTGCCACAACAAAGTGGTACTATCATTATCAACTCTACATCTTTTGGCATGTGTATAACTACGACCGGGATTCAATAAACCATTCACATTGGGTGCATGACCATAGAAGGTATTATTCATGTAACATAATAACCATTATTCTCTGACTTAAACGAATAACCGTATTGCAATAAACATGATCTAATCATGTTCATGCTCAACGCAGACACCAATGCAAACAACATTTATCTAGGTTCAACACTAATCCCGAAGGTTGAGGGAGCGTGCGATGGTGATCACATCAACCTTGGAAACACTTCCAACACACATCATCACCTCGCCCTTAGCTAGTCTCCGTTAATTCCGTAGCTTTTGTTTCGAGTTACCAATATTAGCAACTAAACCGGTATCTAATACCCAGGTGCTACTAGGAGTACTAGTAAGGTACACATCAATAACACAAATATACTTTTGCTGAAGTTGACAGCCTTCTTATCTACCAAGTATTTGAGGCAGTTCCGCTACCAGTGACCGTTCCCCTAATAGAAGCACTTTTTCTCGGGTTTGGGTTCTTGGGTTTCTTCACTGGAGCGGCAACTGGCTTACCATTCAAGAAGTTTCCCTTCTTGCCCTTGCCCTTCTTTGAAACCAGTGCTCTTGTTAACCATCAACACTTGATGCTCCTTCTTGATTTCTACCTTTACGGCCTTAAGCACGATGAATAGCTCCGAGATTATCTTCCCTTGCATGTTATAGTTCATCATGAAACTCTAGTAGCTTGGTGATAGTGACTGGAGAACTTTTGTCAATCACTCTCTTATCTGGAAGATTAACTCCCACTTGATTCAAGTGATTGAAGTACCCATACATTCTGAGCACATGCTCCCTGGCTGAGGTATTCTCCTCCATCTTGTAGGCAAAGGTCTTGTCAGAGGTCTCAACCTCTCAACACGGGCATGAGCCTGAAATACCAATTTCAGCTCTTCGAACATCTCATATGTTCTATGGCATTAAAAACGCTTTTGGAGCCCCGACTCTAAGCCGTAAAGCATGGCGCACTAAACTATCAGGTAGTAATCAGAACGTGTCTACCAGATGTTCACAACATCCACAGACGACGCCAGAGGGGTTGCCACACCGAGCAGTGCATCAAGGACAGAAGCCTTATGTGTAGCAGTGAGGACAATCCTCAGACTATGGCCCTAGTCCGCACAATTGTTTACAATATCTTTCAACTTAGTCTTTCTCTAGGAACGTATTAAAACAGAGAGATAAAGCGCGAGCTATTAATCCACAACATAATTTGCAAAGACAATTTAGACTATGTTCATTATAATTAAGTTCATATAATCAAATTATTTAGTGAACTCCCACTCAGATAGACATCCCTCTAGTCATCTAAGTGATACATGATCCGAATCGACTAGGCCGTGTTCGATCATCACGTGAGACGGACTAGTCATCAACGGTGAATATCTCCATGTTGATCGTATCTACTATACGACTCATGTTCGACCTTTCGGTCTCCCGTGTTCCGAGGCCATGTCTGTACATGCTAGGCTCGTCAAGTCAACTTAAGTGTTTTGCATGTGTAAATCTGGCTTACACCCGTTGTATTCGAACGTTGGAATCTATCACACCCGATCATCACGTGGTGCTTCGAAACAATGAACCTTCGCAATGGTGCACAGTTAGGAGAACACTTTCTTGAAATTTTAGAGAGGGATCATCTTATTTATGCTACCGTCGTTCTAAGAAAATAAGATGTAAACATGACAAACATCACATGCAAATCATAAAGTGACATGATATGGCCAACATCATCTTGCGCCTTTGATCTCCATCTTCGAGGCACGGCATGAACACCATCATCACCCGCATGACACAATGATCTCCATCATCATGATCTCCATCATCGTGTCTTCATGAAGTTGCCTCGCCAACTATTACTTCTACTACTATGGCTAACAGTTAGCAATAAAGTAAAGTAATTACATGGCGTTTTCATTGACACGCATGTCATAAATAAATTAAGACAACTCCTATGGCTCCTGCCGGTTGTCATACTCATCGACATGCAAGTCGTGATTCGTATTACAAGAACATGATCAATCTCATACATCACATATATCATTCATCATATCCTTTTGGCCATATCACATCACATAGCATGCCCTGCAAAAACAAGTTAGACGTCCACTAATTGTTGTTGCATGTTTTACGTGGCTGCTATGGGTTTCTAGCAAGAACGTTTCTTACCTATGCAAAACCACAACGGTGATATGCCAATTGCTATTTACCCTTCATAAGGACCCTTTTCATCAAATCTGATCCGACTAAAGTGGGAGAGATAGACACCCGCCAGCCACCTTATGCATCAAGTGCATGTCAGTCGGTGGAACCAGTCTCACATAAGCGTACGTGTAAGGTCAGTCCGGGCCACTTCATCCCACAATGCCGCCGGATCAACATAAGACTAGCAATGGTAGGCAAATTGAACAAATCATCGCCCACAACTACTTTGTGTTCTTCTTGTGCATAGAATCTATGCATAGACCTAGCTCATGATGCCACTGTTGGGGTATGTAGCAATAATTCAAAAAAAATCCTACGTGTCACCAAGATCAATCTAGGAGATACTAGCAACGAGAGAGAGGGAGTGCATCTTCATACCCTTGAAGATCACTAAGCGGAAGCGTTACAAGAACGCACTTGGTGGAGTCATACACGCAGCGATTCAGATCGCGGTCGATTCTGATCTAAGCATCGAACAATGGCGCCTCCGCGTTCAACACATGTACAGCCCAGGGACGCATCCTCCTTCTTGATCCATCAAGGGGAGAGGAGAAGTTGACGGAGAACTCCGACAGCACGACGGCGTGGTGGTGATGGAGCTCGTGGTTCTCCGGCAGGGCTTCGCCAAGCGCTATGAAGGAGGATGAGGTGTAGGAGAGGGGGAGGGGATGCGCCAGGGGAAGGGTGTGGCTGCCCTCTCTCTCCATCACTATATATAGGGGGAAGGGGGTGGAGGAGGTGCCCTAGGGTTCCCTAGGGGAAGGGCGGCGGCCACAGGGGAAATCCTAGATGGGTTTGGGCGCCTCCACCCCTAGGAAACTTGCCCCCAAGCCGGGACGGGTGGCTGCCCCAAGGGAGGCACCCCCACCTCTCCAAGTTAGGTGAGATGGGGTGGGAGGGGCGCTCAGCCCCTTAGTGGGCTGATCTACCCTCTCCCCTTGGCCCATAAGGCCCCCCACGCTTGACGGGGCCTCCGAAACCCCTTTCGGACTTGTTGGTCGTCACTCGGTACCCCCGGAACAATTCCAGACTCCAATACCCTTCGTCCAATATATCGATCTTCACCTCCGGACCATTCCAAAACTCCTCGTCACGTCCGGGATCTCATCCAGGACTCCGAAGAACCTTCGGTAACCACATACTATTTCCCATAACAACTCTAGCGACACCAAACCATAAGTGTGTAGACCCTACGGGTTCGGGAACCATGTAGACATGACCGAGACATCTCTTCGGCCAATAACCAATAGCGGGATCAAGATACCCATATTGGCTCCCACATGTTTCACGATGATCTCATTGGATGAACCACGATGTCGGGGATTCAATCAATCCCGTATACAATTCCCTTTGTCTATCGGTATGTTACTTGCCCGAGATTCGATCATCGGTATCCCCATACCTCGTTCAATCTTGTTACTGGCAAGTCTCTTTACTTGTTCCGTAGCGCATGATCCCATGGCTAACACCTTAGTCACATTGAGCTCATTATGATCATGCATTACCGAGTGGGCCCAGAGATACCTCTCCATCATACGGAGTGACAAATCCCAGTCTTGATTCATGCCAACCCAACAGACACTTTTGGAGATACCTGTAATGCACCTTTATAGCCACCCAGTTACGTTGTGAAGTTTGGTACACCCAAAGCATGAGTTGCACAATCTCATGGTCTAAGGAAATGATACTTGACATTAGAAAAGCTTTAGCAAACGAACTACACGATCTAGTGCTACGCTTAAGATTGGGTCTTGTCCATCACATCATTCTCCTAATGATGTGATCCGTTATCAATGACATCCAATGTCCATGGTCAAGAAACCATGACCATCTACTGATCAACGAGCTAGTCAAGTAGAGGCTTACTAGGGACATATTACGATCTATATATTCACACATGTATTACGGTTTTTGCTTAATACAATTATAGCATGAACAATAGACAATTATCATGAACAAGGAAATATAATAATAACCATTTTATTACTGCCTCTAGGGCATATTTCCAACATCCTCCATGAACAATTTCATGATGCTCACCGCTGTGCGTGAATAATTCCATCATAGGCTTGCTGGACGGTGATGGGTTGGATGAGATTTATCATGTAATCAAGTTTGTTTTGTTAGGGTTTGATCCCTAGTATCTACTATGTTCTGAGATTGATGTTGCTATGACTTTGTTATGCTTAATGTTTGTCACTAGGGCCTGAGTGCCATGATTTCGGATCTGAACCTATTATGTTTTCATCAATATATGAGAGTTCTTGATCCTATCTTGCAAGTCTATAGTAACCTACTATGTGTTATGATCCGGCAACCCCGAAGTGACAATAATTGGGACCACTCCCGGTGATGATCGTAGTTTGAGGAGTTCATGTATTCACTATGTGTTAATGCTTTGGTCCGGTACTCTATTAAAAGGAGGCCTTAATATCCCTTAGTTTCCGTTGGGACTCCGCTGCCACGGGAGGGTAGGACAAAAGATGTCATGCAAGTTCTTTTCCATAAGCACGCATGACTATATTCGGAATACATGCCTACATTACATTGATGAATTGGAGCTAGTTCTGTGTCACCCTAGGTTATGACTGTTACATGATCGATCGCATCCGGCATAATTCTCTATCACCAATCCATTGCCTACGAGCTTTCCATATATTGTTCTTCGCTTATTTACTTTTCCGTTGCTATTGTTATCATCACTATAAAACACCAAAAATATTACTTTTGCTACCGTTACCTTTTGCTACCATTATAGCTACTATCATATTGCTTTGCTACTAAACACTTTGCTGCAGATATTAAGTTTCTAGGTGTGGTTGAATTGAGAACTCAGCTTGTAATACTTGAGAATATTCTTTGGCTCCCCTTGTGTCGAATCAATACATTTGGGTTGAATACTCTACCCTCGAAAACTGTTGCGATCCCCTATACTTGTGGGTTATCAGTGATCGGCTTCTATTTGTGTGTTTATTGTTTCATCAGCAGTCCTTTATTATCGTAATCACACATGATATCTTTGGAACAGGGATGCTCAGCTCTATTTTAGTGGAACTGCACAAAATGATCGGAATATTGCATGCTCCAGACAACTACTTTTTTCCTAACATGCCTTGTTGATTTAGACAGAGCTGGGGGGCATTGCTGCCAATGAAAGCATGGATCAATTTTAATTTAACACCTTCTCACAACTTTGTCTTCAGTTGTGATGTAAAATGAGTGAATCTACACTCTAAAATATGTATATATACATCTGTTTGTAGTAGTCCATTTGAATATCTAAAAAGACAAATATTTGAGTAGTCACTCGTTGAAATCTCTAAAAAGACAAATACTCTGGAGTATATTTAAGAATCGAGGGGGTAGTGCACAGCCGCATAGGAGACTCAGCCCGGTCGTTGTGCCGCATTAATAGTGAGTAATGAGCAGTCAAATCATAAGCCCCACCTTTCCCACTGTAAGTTGCTCGGAAGAAGAAACCATCAATACGCTCTTCTTTGAATCCGCTCATACTACTCCATCCGTCACTGTTTATAGAGTGCACTTCAGAAAAACAAAAAAATCTCTGGGACCAACGCGACTAGCGATCGGCCTGAAAAATACCATTGGTAGTTATAGCATGGCATCTATTACTAGAGAAAATAATGCATACACACATGCAAGCAATGCTTCCACCCTGGGTACACACATGCATGCACTTACTCCACTCCGTAGTACATCGAGAGAAAATTGTGGACTTGATTGCGGTTACCACGCCCTAATTAAGTGGGAATTAAACCAAACGCATCTAAAGTCTCTCTGGTGGTGGAAATGCATTGAGAGAAATGCATCATAATGAAGCACGCCCTGTAAACTGTGACGGAGGGAGGAGTAGTATGAAGGTGAAAAACCAAGTAAGTGTATGGCCAGTCGGTCAACGCACCTCCTCTTGGCATATCACTGACATGTGGGACCAGAGTGTGAGCAAACCGATCTCAATTGACGGCAAAATGGCCAACCCGCCATTCCTTGAGAGAGACGAGGAGCGAGAACACACAGACGGGCTCGCACGGAGGTCAAGATATATTTGAACATGGTTGATCGATATCATCATTACATGTTGGGCTGCGGTTTTCCGCCTTTCTCCGGAATAAATGTGTACTTTATCAGAGATTAAAAAAAGAAGAGTACAGACGCTCCACCATGCGGTTCTAGCAGTAGTACTACTCGTACTACTAAACCTTGCGCTTGGCTCTTCGCCTCTTCGTGAAGTCGAACAATGATGGTACTCCGCATGTTCGATACTACAGTGTATGCCTGTGGCTATCTGACGCTGAATGAACTGATGCATGTCCACCACCTGGGCGAGGGTAGGTTGCATTAGTCAAAAGGCGTAAGCGAGCTTCACCTTGTCTTGCAAGCTTCTCCTCGTTCTGCGAGTTGATGGGACACACCAAAAAGTAGTGCTAGTCCATACGCCCTCCTTTCAGGTTAATATGGCTTAATCTTTTTTGCGGGTAAATGAGAGAGTTTTATTCATATATAAGCATTCTTAGGACGATCATCCAAGACACTAGTCACTAGGAAGCGAGACACCCCGCAAAAAAGAAGTAGGAACCGAGGTGTTTCATCAAGCCAGCTCTCGGCCACATTCAAAGTGCAGCAAGCACGGTTCGCACAAAGATGCGCCGCAAGGTTTGCTGACCTGTTTACATGCTGAATAACAAAAAAAGAGGAAATATTACCGAGCGCTCCTATTTTTAACAGGATATGAGCCAAAATTATGTGAGAATTGTGGCGAGTGTTCCATGCAATCAACTTCCATTATCACATGCGAGAACCCTCAAAGAGAACCAAATGTGTTGAAGATTGCTTTATCACATTTTTAAAATATAATAAGAGTGCAGACGCTCCTCCATCCGGTTCCTAGTACTAGTATAGTACATACCTCTATAGATTATAGTAGTATTATAGTACTAGTAAACTTTGTGCTTGGTTGTTCGCCTCTTCGGGAAGTCGAACAATAATAGTACTAGTATAGTGTATGCTTCTGGCAATCTGACACCAAATTAACTGTTGCACGTCCACCGCCTGAGCGAGGGAGATCTTGCATTAGTCAAAAGTTTCTCCTTGTCCTGCAAGCCACCGCGCACAAGCTTCTCCCGTCCTGCAAGCTTCTCCTCATTTGGCAAGTTGATGGGACACGGTAAAGTGATGCTACTCCATACTGCCTCATCTCCGGTTAATATGGCTTAATTTCAAACGAGATAAATACACTGTCTGTCACTGTATATTTGTAAAAATACGGTCAGTGGACTTCATAATATGCTCATTGCGCTCAATATATACATTTTCCAGTGTTTATACGGTCACTAGCTCACCCTGGCTGGGTATGTGTGTGCATGCACGTGTAGGTTGAGCACTTGAGCGTGACCGTGTGTGTTTTGTCGTGTGCTCGGACATGCATGCATTAGGGCGTCGCGCGCATTTTTGCGTCCATGTGTATGTGTGACTATTGCATACATGTAGGGGGAGTACGTGTAGGGGCCACTAAAGGAGCAGTCAAATCACACAGTAAGTTAGTCGAAAGAAGCAACCATCATTTCACTCTTCAATGACACGTACGCAATATAAAATGGTTGATATGGAGAGAAAAAGGAAACCACTATATATACACTAGCAGGAGCCTAAGCTACAAGCCTGCTCGCTTGGGTTGCTCTCTTCACAAGCATAGAATGACGGTGGCCACACCGCTGGTCACATATCCGGCCTGATCCCGCAGCTGGGGGAAGGGAACAATGTTTTGCGTAGACGTGGTCAACATCGGCGAGGGAGAAAATCCATAGTCGGCGCGTCCCAATCGGGGGTCACCGTGGTATGGGCCGATGTCGCGTCCCAACCGCCCTTCTAGCTACAGCCCGACGTCCCGGGTGGTCCATCTTCCTTTTGGAGCCGGCTTGCTCCACTGCCGCAGCTCCTCACGTATCTCCATCTCCATGTCGATCTTTCTCCACTTCTACCAGCTTCTACTTGTGATGAGTTTATGTCTCATGAACTAGTGCCAGTACTATTATTCTAATCACACTTCTACAATATCTTTGCCATCAGGGATGCTCAGCTCGATTTTAGTGGAACTGCACAAAAACATCGTATGATCCGAGGGTGCCAGCCATCTTTCCTTCGATGGGTTCTACCTGGCCAGGAAATTAAATTTTGTTTAGGGTTTAGGGTTTAAGTCATAGTAACCCCATCATATTTTTCCTTTCGTACACGCTCTCACAACTTTTGTCTTTAGTTGTGAAGTAAATATTGGCTATGATCTGTGAATCATTGAGATGCATCAGGATGCATGTTAGTTTTCCTTTGTATTTGATGGAATGTTGTAACGGGGCAACCTTGGAGTAGGAATGAAAATGGAGTGGAAAGTTTACGTTTTTTCGGAGAAAGAATGGAAACAGAGAGAAACCAACGTTTCGTTTCGTTGGATCACGCCATCGAGCAAAACCAACATTTAAATCACGAAAATTCTAAACTCACGCGCTTTTACATGGCTCTTTAAATCACTTATGTCACATTCGTGTCTCACCCTCCTCCACGGCTCGACCCCACACGGTCGCTCGGCATGCCACTCACCGCAAACTGAGTATATGATAAATTTCCCACCTGCTTGTCGATGGATCGCGCCATGGAGTACTAGTACTACTAGAAGAGATTGACGAGTTGAGGGAGGACATCTAGCTGTAGCACCGACTCCCAGGAACTTTTTACATGCATGTTGTGGCCGGCTATTGCGACCTTTGAACGCGGAGTAGTCGCGTGCACCAGGAAGCAGCGCGGGCGACGCTCTCTCGGCCGATGCACCACTTCAAAGTCGGTGCCAGTGAGAGGTCGCATCCGCTCTGGCCGGGCATGAATGTGGCACCGACCGTTTCGGGCGGGAAGCACGCGCGGGTGATGAAGAGGGTTCGGGTTGGTCAGGAGCGGCCGTGCCAGCGGTCCGGACGCCCGCAAACAAGAGATGATCTACGCTAATATTGCTGCGTATATAATTAACAACGTAACTAATGTGCCAGTTGGACAAATATGATTGGAGATGGAGATGGAAATGGAATTTTACGTAAACACGGATATGCATGTCTGTGTCTATGTGTGTGTGCGTGACGACTTCGCGACCTGGAAGCGGGGGCATGTTTTTGATCGAGTTTTCTTTCTTGGTACGTTAAAAAATTGTCCGCCAATTTTTGTTTCTTTTTTTGGGAGCGCGCGTATTCTATTTAAAACCACTGCTGTGGAGAGATGTTTTTACTCCATTATAGCCTCTTGTTTGATAGAGTTTCTCGCGTCTCGCTCTCTCACCGTCTCCATATCAAAACAAGATGACAGTGTCCACACTATCTCTCTCCTCACCGGTGGTCACAGATCCGGTCGAATCACGTCCGCTGTGGGAGGTGAGGAGGTGCAGTGTTGACGTTGTCACCGTCGGCGATGGAGGAAGCCGATGCGCACCGTCCTCTCGGAGCCGGCGCTGGCGCGGTCGAAGGTCCTCCGTGCCCTTGTTCGCTGCCGTCGTTTGGGCAGATCCCGCCCGCCCGCCTAAGAGACATCTCGCCCGCCTGAGGTATAACTTCTTGTACTGGTCCAGCTCCCCAGGTCGCTGCATGCAGGTTTTCTTCTATGCGACTACTCCCCAGCTCCCCATGTATAGTAGCTAGGGTTCGTCGGCTGGTCCAACATCACCTACTATTATAGAGGAAATGCCACTCGAAAAGTTGTCCTGATTTATGCCTCGGTGGAGGTATACATGTTGTTTCGACAAAAAGTACATGGTGGTTGTGCGGTCATTGTCCATATGCTCCTATTGCTGCTGCTAATCTAATACTATCACTGGTTAAATGAAGAAATGCTTTTTTCTTGGGTATCCTGGTTTAGTTCCCATCAAGATAATCATTATGCTTCTGTTTGATGGTGTACTTTTCATAATTCTTATTGATAATTGAGATGTCGTTGTTAATCTTGTAAAACAAAGTAACAACACTATATCCCTTTTTTATATTTTTGGAAACAGCGATGCGTATCTCCATACCCGAGCATGTCTTCCTCAATTTTAGTGGAACTGCACAAAATTGGATGGCCATTGTTGTTCCGCCTCACTGTCCTCTGCCACATGGTTCTTCCTTCCTCGAGCTTGATTACTGAGAAGAAACAGACCACGGTGAGGATTTGTCGAACTTCATAGGTGCCTCGCCCAAACTTGATGCCAAATGGATGATGCATCACCACGATGACCTATCGATGCGCCTCATGGTTGCGTCGGCTGGTGAAGCTGATCGATTTTCAATGAAAAACAAGTTGTCTTCCATCAGTGCTCTTTGCTTGTTACCCACAAAGATGATATCCTTCGTCAGTTCACCTTGGTTGCGTTGGAGACGCAGTCGTCTTTCACGTTGGTGCAATTTTATCACACAATTGGCTATGAACCAAATGTTTCCTCGATGAAGGGTCGACGTTGGTACTAAGAGCATAAGTTTTGTATTGATTTCTAAGCCTTCTAACAACTTTGTCTCCAGCTCCCCTGTAATTTTATTTGTCTAGATATTAACTTTGATTAAAAAATGGTGTGGACTAGAAACCCGGATGGACGTAGTAGCCCTCCATTTTTATTTACTCAGCATATTAGATTTGACTGAAGTCAAACATTGTAAAGTTTGACCAAGTTTAGGTCGAACACAACAAACCATAATTATTAGAGAGGGCAAACTGTACATACTCTCAAACCTTTCCGATAATTGAAATTAAAAATCTTTATTTGTACACACTCTCACATGTTTCTGATAATTTGGCGCATGTGTGGTTGTTCACTTAAGGGAGGGTAGTGTACCGCATGTGAAGGACAGGAAGTGCGACCAGGACGCGTGGATCATTAGTTCATCGGAAGTACTCCCTCCGTTCCTAAATATTTGTCTTTCAAGTGGTTTGAAATGGACTACCACATACGGATGTATATAGACATTTTTTACACTGTATATTCACTCATTTTGCTCCGTATGTAGTCATTTGTTGAAATCTCTAGAAAGACAAATATTTAGGAACAGAGGGAGTAGTAGTTTTCTTCACTGGTACGTTAAATAAAAAGTTTCGTTTCATACTTACACAATTTAAAATGATTGTTGTGGAGAGAATAAGGAAACCACTCCACTATATATTAGTCGTATACATGAGTACTATATGCACGCAGCTTCATTGACTTTAGTGCACCTGCCTTTGGGTTTATGACAGGTGGGCCCAAAATGTGGCTGGCCCACCTGTCATACAGCCAAAAGTAGGTGCAATTAAGGCACCGAAGCTCAGTCCGTACTACAGTGTATATATATAAGCTAGAGCCTCATCGCTTGTTTGCTAGGGTTTGCACTCTCCACGCTCTCGCTGCATTACATATATATATACATGCTGGAGGCTTAGCGTTCCTTTGCTAGGGTTTGCTATATTCACAATCTCTCACCCTCTTCACCAGATCTAAACAATACTGCATTGTGACCTCTGTCTCTCTCACCCCCCTCACAGCTGACGAAGGAGGCGTCCGGATCCCGTCGCACCGGGAAGGGGAGGAGGTGCAGCATTCACTCTATTGCCTTCGGCGAGGGAGGCAATCCATTGCCGGTTGCGCTTTTCTCTTTCACCTAGTTCCTGTGTGGGAGGGACACCGACCCCTTCTTCCTCGCTGTCGTACGTAGTGTGGGCGGATTCGACCTCCCGACGCATGCCTTGCCACATCCCAATGACCCTAAGGTATAAGTTTCATTGAAATCGTCATTGGTCTAGTTGCATGCGGATCTTTTTCGATTCTGTAGTCGAATCTAGGTCTTGGTTCAAATAGGAAAGAAGGGTGCGGTGGGGTGGAGCATGAATTTAGGACGTGGTTCAATGAGGAAAGGAGGGAGGGAAAGTAGTATAGACTAGCTATCCAGCCGCTTTGTTGGTCGAAAAGGGAAAAAGGGGCTAACCCAGTACACACATCTGTAACGAATCAAACTCTTTGTTGAAAAGGGAAAGAAACTAGGGGGTCGGGTAGTTTGTGCAGGACTAGATTTGCTTCCCTCACATAGGAAAAAGTTTCAAAGAGAACAAATATGGGACCAACGCAAATATGTTGCTTGGCTACATAGTCTGCATCGCCCATTTCTACGTGTGGAGCACATGGTGATGGCATGTCCCATGTCCCATCCACATGATCGTGTAGTTTGTTTTGAGATGTTCTGCTACTTGTATTGGTACTGTTTTAAATAAATGTTGAATTGAAGCTATTGTATTGCTCTCTTTTTCCCATTAAGTAGTGAACAAAAATGGTACCAACCCAGACATGATGATTGTTGCTTTGTTACAACAAACTCTGCATCACCCCCTTTATAATTAGATGGAAGAACATGGTGTTGGGATCGGCGGGAGTACCATTTCTATTAGGGATTGGCCGGAGTACATGTTTAAGAAATGTTTTGTTTAGATAATGTCTCTATTATTATATATCAGTTACAGTGTTTTACAAATGGTACTATCCTGCTTTATAGTTCTTTCTACATGTTTAACCAAGGTATTGTTAAGATAATGTCTCTGTTAAAATGAATTAGTCGCATTGTTTTAGGAATGATACTTTTCTACTTTGTCGTTCTTTATACATGTTGAAACAAGGCATTGTTAAGATAATGTCTTAGTTAATATGAATGAATCACACTGATTGAGAATTGCTACTCTCCTGCTTTGTTTCCCATTAAGATAAGGTAGATCAGTAGATGTTTTTCTTCTAGGAGTACAAGTCATCAACCATTATTTCTCAGTAATTGTTTCCCTTATACCTATTGTTTCTTACAGGGATATCAAAATTAAAGCTCGGTTTTATTCCGACTTTGATTTTAGTTGAACTGCACAAAAGGAGCCAATGTGTCTAAGGCAAACTGCTACATTAGTGGGTCCAGTTGGTCTTACCACTTTGCAGAAAGAAGCAGTCACTGTTTGCGCTACATTACACAAGGAATGATCGAGAAGCTTTACAAAGTATTAGTAGACGCTGGTGACATGACTAGTCTGCAGAGAGCATAGGAAACTCTACAACACATGGAGTGCATTGGGCATAAAGTGCCCAAACAAGTATAGGAAGCTAGGTCAGGACTCCAAGTCTGTCAATGTCACTCTAAGCAACAATGATGGGGCATCTGGGTATGGTAATCTCTTTACCGTACTTTCAGTTTGTTAGTCCACTGATTGGTGGGTTGACACTGGGGCCAATATTCATGTGTGTGCTGATGTGTCTTTGTTTTCTGGCAGCATATAAATACGAAATCCACAGGGATGCTCAGCTTGATTTTAGTGGAACTGCACAAAATGTTCAGATGGTTCGTGTCCTCCATAATACTTCATCATGCACAATACATCAAATGGTTCTCTAATCATTCGTCGTCACCTTGAGCCACCGGAATATCAGAAGACAAACTGATGACAAACCCTGCCCGTTCCACAATCATAGGCATTACATATTTTGAATGGGAAAAGCTTGTCAAAGTTGACATTAGTTTAATATATTGGAATTGGAAAACCTTGTCAATTTTTGCTCATTGATGTTAGCCAGAAGACATGCATTTGATATTTTTGAGTGGGATGCCCTTTGCTGTGAGCAACGTCGATCGTTTTTTTCCTATTCCTGTCTTCAGTTCATAAGTAAATATTTACTCTGCTGAGATGCATAGTCACATGAATGTTGACTTATGTAAGATATTTTAAGAGTTTGTTCTGAATATTGTCTATGTAATGCCAAGCCTTGTGTTTGATTGCAAAGTTGAGCTTGAAATGTTGTGGCATGCGGCATCAGGAGCTATTCACCGTGCCTCCTGAGAATAATGCTTCGTATTGTTTTGCATGTCGATCTAATGCCAATGATTTGCTTGTTAAGAAGATCATCCTCTTCTGTTGTTTCCGTGCTTAAGAAGTTCATCGTCTTATGTTTCATTCATCGCCTATACGACAAGTCGGGTAGGTTAGACGTGAAATCATATGATCTTCCGACCAACTCATCATCTCAAGCCATGATTGGATCGTCGTTTTCCAACCAAAACCGCTTGTAAAACTGATGCTTGTAAATAAAAGCAGATGGTCTCGGGCGAAGCGCTTGGTTGGTCGATTTCGACTAGTAAAATATACACTAGTCTCTCAAATTACACGCGTAACCCGCCGGTTTTACTTACAGACCTCGGTCGCTCGGTTTCATTGCGCCTGTATTTTACACGTTGTTTCCGATGACGAGTAAATTACACTTGTATCTTAATACATGTGTGAAATAAAACAGAGCTCCCAAGCGCGGCCTTACCGTTTCATGTTGTCTCAGTCTCTCCAAGGTGCTCATAGGTGTCTGTTGATCCTGGCTTCCTGAATGAGCAGCGGGCGTTGTATCAGACCATCCGTAGGGCCCGCGAGGCCCTCTCCGTTGTCCTTTGATTTGTTGCGCTCGCCGTGGCGCCGAGCATTATTAACATGTCAATGAACATGAGGATTCAGGAGATGACTTTATTTTGACTGGATGACAGTAGGGACCCACTAGGGCCATAGCCGTACGTACGCAAGTGCCTCCATATTATGTACAACTATTTTTTTATTCCTCCTGGTTTCCTGACATCACGGTCCCACACCATTGTCAACCTATGTAGTCAATATAAACGAGAGAATTGCACAAGGTGCGCCGACAGCTGGGACCAAGCAGCTCGAGTAGTATTTGTGTTTTTGAGGCACGAGCACTGCAGAGTTTTTCTTGGCGATGTTTTCGTTGTTGTTCAGAGGAGAGCAGGGTATTAACTAGGCGGGTTGTGGCTCGTCTAGCCCAGGACAGATATCCAGCCCAGATATTAAATTTTTTTCAAGATGAAAATTGCTAGCCCAGCTATACGTTTCTTTGGGGAATACCCAGGCAAGGTCAACTTGTTATTATCCACCCCACTAGGCTGCAAATCTTTCCTAGGAGGGATGCATTATGCTTAACAGGAAAATGGGCTTTAAAAATGGGATGTAATTATAAAAACTGGGCAGTAACTATAAAAAATGCACCAAACACGAAATTAGCTTATAAAATATTATTGATGGATTTTGAAAATCTTAATTTTTAATTGTTGCGCGCGCAATGTTTCGTTGGATTTTTACGTAATACAAATTTACATTTAATCTGACTAGAAATTTCGGGATAAAAATATTTCGGATCCCATCAAAATGTGGGAAATTTTATTGAATTCTGTCTTGAACGATTGGTTTTTTTTTTTGAATAAATCTTGAACGGTTTGTTGAATTTATTAATCGTTGTCCTAGCTAGAAAATGGGTTGTACTTTTAACAAACTATAAATGGGTTGTAGTAAATTTCATTAGAATTCAAGAATGGGTTGTACATTCTTACAGATTATGAAATTCCATTCCCATTAGAATATTCATTGACATATAATAAAAAAAGGAAAACTCTAATCTTTTTTGAATGGAATCCAAAATTACGATTTTTTGGGTCTAATGAATAAATGAATAGAGCCTGGCTCCAATTCTGGTAAGGTCAATATGAAGGAGGAGAAAGAAACAATAGTAACGTGGTCCCGGGCATCTAGCATTCTACCCACAATGGTTGGCCATACAATCGCGATTGTAAATGGGCTATAAGTTCTCTGCCACACACTTGTGGGCCTACTAAGTTGACGCGTCCCCTAAAAAAAGAAGTTGACGCGTATGCAAGGCTTTGTCAACTTATTATTGTAAATACATGGTTCTAGAAGCAGTGGCCGTTGGATGTCTATCCAACGGATGTCGTGCTTCTTCTTCAATCTCGGATATTCTAGCTTCGGCCGCCCAAAAAATAATTTCTCCCCCTGGCATCTGGGGCGCACCGTTTCGGAGGCTGGCCTGTGGGCCTACTAAGTTCACGCGTACCAAGGGCTTTGTCAACTTAGTCAATATAAACGATTCTAGCTGCAGTGACCGTATGATGTCCATCCAACGGCCGTAGTGCTTCTTCAACCTCTGGTCTTCTTGCTCCAGTCGCCCAAAGCAGCGCCGGTCGTGTCGCCTGCTCCTGCCTCCCGTGGCCGGTTGTGCTGTCGCGGAGGCCTCACCGCCCCCTACTACTCCCACCGCTGGCCAGGCCATCCCTCCACTCACCCACACCCCCTATTATTCTACGGCGACGGCAGCCTCACACCGCAGCCGAACCAATGAACCCTCGCACTCCTCTCCGCGCGGGCTTCCACAGCCACGTCTTCCCCGGTTCCGCATCATCCCCTTCCTAGGCCTCGTTGTCATCCACTACCCTGGTGCTCTCGGCGCGGCGTGGTCAACGTGGTCAAGGAACTACTTCCATCGGAAGAGTATTGTACGTGGAGAGGCTGACAGCTGGGTCCACCGCGGCCGCAAGGAAGTGCCTCCTTATTACGCGCAAAATAATTATTCCTCCACCTGATAGCAGGAACCCACCGGACGGGCCACCGTATTTCACGAAAAAATGTTTCCCCCTGACTGCTGGGACCCAACAGCTACATTTTCGCACACAAGGAAGTGCCTCCTTATTACGCACAAAAATGAATACTCCCCGTGCTATCTTGGACCCAGTATAGTGGGAGGCTGACTTGTGGGCCTACTAAGTTGACGGGGACGGAGGGCTTTGTCAACTTAGTTAATATGCACGATTCTAGCTCCAGTGACCGTACGATGTCCATCCAACGGCCGTAGTGCTTCTTCAACCTCTGGTCTTCTATCTCCAGCCGCCCAAACCAGCGCTGGTCGTGCCTCGTGCTCCTGCCTCCCCTGGCCGGCTGCGATGCCGCCGAGGCCTCACCGCCCCCTACTACACCCACCACTGGCCAGGACATCCCTCTACTCAGCCACACCCCTGTTATTCTGCGGTGACGGCAGCCTCACACCGCAGTGAACCAGTGAACCCTCATACTCCTCTACGCGTGGGCATCCACTGCCGCGTCTTCCTCGGCTCCGCGTCGTCCCCTTCCTAGGCCTCGCCGTCGTTCACCGCCCTGGTGCTCTCGGCGGCGTGGTCAACGTGGTCAAGGAATGGCTTCCATCGGACGTGGAATGTACGTGGAGAGGCTGACAGCTTGGTCCACGGCCTCAGCAAGGAAGTGCCTCCTTCTTACACGGAAAATAATGATTCCTCCACCTGACAGCAGGGACTCACCGGACGGGCAACCGTATTTCGTGTAAAAAATGTTTTCCCCTGACTGCTGGGACCTACCAATGACATCTTCGCATGCAAGGAAGTGCGTCTGGGCAAAAAAAATCATTCGCCCCCTGACTGCTGGGACTAACCAGCTATATCTTCACACTCAAGGAAGTGCCTGACAGTCGGGACCCACCTGGTCAAAGCATATGTAGCATTGTCATTCTGGTCGCGAACGTGTACGTACATACTGGTCCATGTAGAGGTGCGCACGAGTTGTAGTAGAGGCGCGCACATAGCATGTACACGTACGTACAACGGCCAGTGTGCAAGAAAGAAAATACGGCCACGTACATACATACGGGCAGGGTCTCAAACACCTACTCGCGCATACGTATGGCCAGGGTTCGTGTACATGGTTGGGTCGGAACGGAGAAACAGCGTCGTCGTCGTGTTCATGGGGAGCCAACCGGCTGGGTCGGAACAGAATGTGTCATCGTCTTCATCGGGAGGGCTTGGACGGAACAGCCAATGGAAACGAGGCCTGGCGTACCGCACAACGGAGGAAACGGCCTTGTGTTTGACCGGCCACGTTTGAAACGGGATCCTGTTCATCAGGAGGGGTCTAGCGTACTGCAAAACGGAGGAAACAGACCTCCTACAGTCAAAACGGGGGTCCCGTTCATCGGGAGGGGTGTGGCGTACCGCAAATGGAGGAAACAGACTTGTGTTGGAGCGCTATGGTCGAAACGGGGGTCCTGTTCATCGGGAGGTGTGTGGCGTACCGCAAAACGGGACTCCATGGGATACTGTTCATCTCCACCATCGACCGCCTCTAGCCTCCACGGGCTAATGTTCATCCACCGTCGACCTCCTCCAGCCTCCACCTGCTCATGTTCATCCATGGGCTCCTGTTCATCCTGCCTCCACCACGCGCTACTCCACCGGCTACTGTTCAACCAGCCCTCTCCACACAGGCTCCTGTTCAACCACCCCTCCATGGGCTACTGTTCATCCATCCCTCCACCGTCTACTGTTCATCCATCCCTCCACGGGGTCGTCCTGTTCATCCAGCCCTCCACGGGGTCCTGTTCATCCAGCCCCAACCGGCTCGATCGATCGGGGTCCTGTTCATCCAGAGGAAACACCACGGGGTCCTGTTCATCCAATCCCACCTGGAACTGTTCATCCAAACCCCCCAGCAACGCTCACTGTTCATCCAGAGGCAGCATCGATCAGTTTCAGTTAGCAGCAGTAACAAAGGAATCGCTCGATCGGGTTCAGTTAACAGCCATCGATCGATCGCTTGCGTTCAGTAACGCGTAGCCTGCAGTGCAATCGCTCAGATTTAGTAGGTGAACGCCTCGCTCGGGTTCAGTTAGAGTTCAACGCCTCGCACCCATGTGTGTGCGTGTATGAGAGAAACGCGCATCGCTCGGCCCCGACCACCCACTGTAACCGGGAACACCCCGATATTTTCCTCGCCCTAGCTTCTACCATGGTTTTTTCCATCATGGACGGCCCAAAGAATGTCATGCAGCTGCGTCTCTAGCCCACCCAGGACGAAAAGCCCATTTTCTGTCATGATTTTTTGTCATAGAAGTAGGAGCCCACCACATCTATGATGATACCGGTTTTGTCACAATTATCGTCATAGAAGTGTCATAAGTATGACAGGAAAAAAATTCGTTCGGCCCAAAATGTCATGGATGTGTCTTTTTTGTAGTGGTCCCAGTTCTCGCGTAGGAACACGCGTAATGCGGTGTCGAATGTATGGTCCAGCTGTGCCTCGATGGAGGCTATCTTCTTGGGGTCCGTCGGGTGAACTTGAAATTTGACTATTTCGTCTGCTGGTTTGAAGGAGGTGGATTTGGGGCGCTTGTCGAGGATTACGTCGTCCCTGTCCACCGTGAAGCATAGTGCGGCAATTCTTCGGCCGCAAGGGCCTCGGATAGTGTCTCGAGGGCCAGAGATGCGGTTTTGTTTTCAGCGCGGAGTGCTATGTCCGGATCACTGGCGAAAGTGATAATATCGTTGGGCCCGGGCATCATGAGCTTCATATACCCGTAATGAGGTATGGCTTGAAAGCGCGTGAATGTGTCCCGCCCTAACAGGGGGTGATATCCACTGTTGAAAGGGGCAACTTGGAAGGTTATCTCTTCGAACCGATAGTTCTCCGGCGTGCCGAATACCACGTCAAGCTTAATTTTTCATGCGCATCTTGCTTCCCGACTGGGAATGATTCCTCGGAAGGTCTTATCACTTTGCTCGATGCGGATTCTATCTATTTGCATTTTACTGAGTGTGTCCTCGTAAATGAGGTTCAATCCGCTCCCGCCGTCCATGAGCACTTTAGTGAGTTGAAAGCCATCCACAATTGGGTTGAGGACCAAGGCGGCTGGTGTCCGGACTGAACAGAATTTTGGTTCGTCATTGGCATTAAAAGTTATTGTCGTGTCATCCAGGGATTTATTGCTGCGACTTGGCAGACTTCGGCGAGGTCACGGAGTGCTCTCTTATGCCGATTGTTTGAAGCGAATGTCTCGAAGACCGGCAATACTCTAAGGTCGTCGTCTTTCGGAGAGTGTGGCTCTGAGGTATTTTTGGTGAGGATATCCTCGCCACTCTTGACCACTTGTCGGAGTATCCAACATGCTCTAAGGTTGTGGGTTGGTTCGGTATCCAGTGTCGTGTGTATTTTGCATGGCCTATCAAGCCATCCTTCAAGAACGGTGCCACATCCTGTAATGGGTTTAATTTTGTTGCCTACAGGGTCGGGTGCCCAGCGAGGGTGCATCCTTTTTGCCCGCCAAGGAGGTGGTGTGAAGGCCGGTGGTTCCCAACGACTTGTCCGAGTTTTCCAGGCGCTTTCCATGGCGCAGTACTTCTGTACTATGGTTGCCAAGTCAGTGAATTGTAGTATGTGACATCGGTTGAGGGCGTTGAGGATTCCTTTGTCTGTGCAATTATTGCGGAATGCTGAAATCACGTCCTCGTCACGACAATCTTTAATCTTGTCCTTGACAAGGAGGAATCTGGCCCAGAAGTGATGGACTGTTTCCTAAGGATGCTGTCGTACGTACATGATGTTGTATATATCCGAAGGATCGGAATTGCTTGGCAAATATTGCTTGTGGTGGGTGGGTGGCGTTAGATGTGAACCCTAACCCAATGTGGAGTCCGGAGTTTGAAGAACTTCCAAGTTTATTAGTTTGGGATCCGGGATGTCCAATGATTCCTTAGGCTCAACGTCCGATTGTAAGTTCGAAGGACTGGGAGTGTCATCCCACAGGCGTGTCACCCCATAGGGGAAGTGATGTTGTTGCTTTGTTCCTCTACGATCGCTATCTGATGAGTGATCGGCTGAGATTTGATTTCTCTCTGATTGGGTTTAAGCCCAATCTGATCATAGTCCATGGCAACTCCCAGGGCAGCGATGTGATCCAGGAGTTCGTTTAAGGACGACAAATCTGCCACATCCATCTACATGGAGTCGACATAGAGACGATTTTCGATGACTTGGGAAGTCATCATCGGCTTAAAGGCCGAGCGGGCAGCGATGGTAAAGTTGCCTAGCCGGAGGGTTTGGCCTGAGGCCAGGGCTTCTCCGGAAGTGATACCGTCCTTAATAACAAGGCGAGCCATCAATCCTGTTGTCGACGCAACAGAGGAACTCTCAATGAAAGCACCAATGTCGGTGTCAAAACCGGCAAATCTCGGGTAGGGGGTGCCGAACTGTGCGTCTAAGGATTAATGATAACAGGAGACAACGGACATGATGTTTTACCCAGGTTCGGGCCCTCCTGATAGAGGTAATACCATACGTCCTGCTTGATTACTTTGATGAGTATAGGGGTTACAAGAGTTGATCTACCATGAGATCGTCATGGCTAAACCCTAATTGTCTACTCTGTATGATTATGATTGCCTCTACGGACTAAACCCTCCGGTTTATATAGACCCCGGAGGGGACTAGCGTTGTACAGAGTCAGTTTATAGAGAAAGGAATATTCATATCCGCACGCTAAGCTTGCCTTCCAGGCCAAGGAGAGTCCCATCTGGACACGGGAGGAGGTCTTTTGTCTTGTATCTTCATGGCCCATTAGTCCGGCCCATGTCATATAGCCCGGACACCCGAGGACCCCTTAATCCAGTACTCCCTCACTAGCCTTTTTACCTAAAATTAGCCACTGTTGGACTGTGGCACGTGTCGACATATCATAGTCGTCTTCCATCCATTTTAGGAATGACATATGTCCCAACGATTAGCTGACACGTGCATTATCCGATGAATGAGAATTTTACATGTGGAAAAACCCCATTGGTCAGGGCTGTTAACGGGTTATCCTATCCAAACCAGAACCAGATTGCTTAACAGTGACCCGTTACAGTGGATGCCACGTGTAGGTCATCCTTGACGAAAGCACTTCTATGACACGCGATTTATTGCCATGGAATTGGACACTTCCGTGATGATAATTTTGGTAATGTCATGGAACACTTCTATGACAACATAGGTATGACTATCTTGATTCTGTCATAAAATCGTCATGGATGTGCATGCATGACAGAAAACATGACCTACTGTGACAAACACGTATCATCATGTAAGTGTATTTTTTTTTGTAGTGAAGGCACATATTGTATTGTTGCCATTGTGGAACCCTATACGGCCGATCTTTCATGAAAGGAGCAGATCCCAACTAAGAACATGAAGAACACAGGGAAGAACGGAGAGAAATCACAAGGGGAAACACTCAAGAACAAGTCCAATCACACATTCACTAGACAATCAAACACACAAGATCCACAAGGTACATGAACAACAAAGGGAAAGATACAAGGTAAGGTTCATCTCCATGAGGAGGTCTTGAATCCACGAGGGGATCTTCCCGTGAGGGGTCTTGAATCCAAGGTGGATCTTCTCCGAAGAGGGGCCGCAGTCTCTCTCGTGGAGTAGATCCGTAATGGATGAGCAAAGCTCTATCTCTAAATGAGCTACTACTTCGCTAACCCTAGAAGGGAGGTGGAGGTGGTATATTTATAGTCTAAGCCACGAAGGGGTAAGAGGGAGAGGGATACAAGGCCAAAGGCCCATGGCTGCGCACAGGCAGGGCGGTAGTACCGGACCCTCGGGCGGTAGAACCGCTTCAGCGGTAGTACCGCTTGTACAGGTGGTAGTACCAGACTTGTGCCGCTCGATCACAGGAGTTTGTCGGGTTGAACGGCAGTAGAGAAGAAGTTGGCCGATAGTACATCTTGTGGGCCTTCATCGGTAGTACCGCTTGGTGTGGGCGGTAGTACCACTCGTCCTGGATTGGGCGGATCCTCTTCTTCCTTCTCTTCCATGCTTCTCTCGCGGATGGTGTAGTTGTACACTTGTGCTCGCCCTCCTCCTCCTTGTCCATGGTGTTCCGACAATACCTATGTATACACACGGGAGGAGTGTCAAGTAGTATACCATCCTCGAAGGGGTCAAGTGAACACGCGTAATGGAGATGATTCACCTTTGTGTATGTGAAGTAGATGCCGCACGTGTCGCTTGCCGAACGGACTCTTGACATGGTGATGTCCATAGGATGCTCTGCATCATTCCCTCCCCTTGGGAAAGATCCGACCTCGGATTAAAAACCAAATCACCATGGGAAAGAGATGGTGTCGTCGTGTAGAAGTGGACGATCACCAAGTACTTGTCAACTTGAAGCTCGAAATGGGCACTCTCCAATGTCGCACCGTCTTGGGATTCCTTCAAATGGAGCAAGGACAACAAACACTTGGAAAAACAAATGTGGTTAGCATTAGTGAAAAACCAAGCATTCGAGTGGTGATTCACCAAACAAGTGTCATCATCGTGCAAAGCATACGTTTTGACAAAGGATTATGACATGGTATGTAAGCACATAAATTGAGCACAAGCAAAGGTATCATGGGGGAAAGCATGTAAATGTGAGGTAGTGATGCAAATATGAGTAACAAGAGAAGAAGCATCAACCTCAAGGTCATAGCAATCATGCATAAAGTGCTCGACAAATGGTCGATGGTAGGCATAAGAAACATTCACAACACCAAATAAAATGAAGTGTCTAAACACATGGGACAAGTGTAAGACAATCCAAGCATAACGTGCATAGGGTGTAGTGAAAATAGTGTGGCACTCAACACAATAGAAAGAGCAATTGTTCATCATGTGTGAGGCAATAAAGTCAATCATGTGACAAGCAATGGGACATGGCATATGTGAAGTGATGACATTGTTGCAACCAAACATATTGTACTAGCAAGTAGTCCAAGAATTGAATGCAACACACAAGGCATATATATCATGATGCATGGGAATGTGAAAATCATGAATGGAGGCAATATCACTAACATGTGTGCAAGCAAAGGGTCCAAGATGACAAAGTCTCATGGTGGAAGCAACACAAGTAGTATGAGCGACAATATGCATGCTCATGGTTTGGGGGTTCTCAAAAGAGAAGGATATCACCTTGAAAGCATGTCCTTGTGCGTCCTTCACAATGCCGAAGTGGTAGGCAAGGTGTTGGAGGAGCGATTCGTGGTCGAATGTATGAGGCTCGCTCGCAAGAGCTCGAATGGTCAACTCATGTGAAGCGGAAGCCGACATAAGGTGCAAGTATCCTACACATGCACAAAAGAAAGCAAAGAATGTATGTGCATGGTAGATAAACACATCATCCATCATGATGGTTCTCTTCTCTTGCACATAATCATTAGAAGCACAAGTGCATGAATAATATGATGAAATAATGGCTATATTCATGGCACTAGGTATATGGTGCAAAGAGGTAAGACAAGCATGCTTCACAAGAAATATGTCAAAATCTCCAAATATATGTGAGAATGCTATGGGGGCAATCTCATGAGCAAAATTAGAATCATTGTTGCACTCAATACATGGAAAATTGTCTAACATGAGAGAGGGAACACATGGAGATATATGACAAGAAGCAAGAACAATCATGTCGTGCAAAGCATGTAGATGGTTGTCATCAACCGCATGAAATGAGCAAGTTTGAATCATCGGTGATGCAACAAGGCAAGCAATCATAGGAATCAAGTCGTGCAAGCTAGTAGTGCAAATATGCAACATACTAGAGTAAAGCATGGCAATCATATCATGTGAGCAAATAATAGTCATAGGCAATGTACATGACATATCGCAAGCACGAACAGAAAGCAAGATGAAAGTACCATCATAGGCATGGGGTACAAAGCAAACATGGCAATAGCAAGCAATATCTCCACCATGCTTGCAAATACACATACAAGTAGTAGAATCAATCATCATGTGTAATGCAAAGCATGGGTCACAAATGCATGGCAAAGGCATAGGAATAACCATATCATGCAAAGTGGACATGGCAAGATGGGCATAAAATGATATATAATGGACAATAACCCATAGCCAAGTGAGGGCCATGTAGAAGAAATACGCGAAGTCTTTGCGCGAAGAGAGCGGTGGGAAAGACAATCCATGGGATCCCAAGTCAACATTGCTCTCTAGAGCTCATTTTGTCAACTCGTGGGATTGCGAGGTTGACAAGAAGTCGTGGGTACCTACCAAGATGATGTAGGGAAGGAATCCTAGGGGCCGATCTTTCACGAAAGGAGCGGATCCCGCGAAGAACACAAAGAACACGGGGAAGAACACAACAAAATTATGCTAGAAAACACAACGGGGAGGCTTCGAAATAGTCATCAACGTGGCTCTAGATACCAAGATGATGTAGGGTGGAACCCTATACGGCTGATCCTTCACGAAAGGAGGGGATCCAAACTAAGAACATGAAGAACACAGGGAAGAACAGAGAGAAATCACAAGGTGAAACACTAAAGAACAAGTCCAATCACACATCCACTAGACAATCAAACACACAAGATTCACAAGGTACATGAACAATAAAGGGAAAGATACAAGGTAAGGTTAATCTCCATGAGGAGGTCTTGAATCCACGAGGGGATCTTCCTGTGAGGGGTCTTGAATCCAAGGTGGATCTTCTCCGAAGAGGGGCCGCGGTCTATCTCGTGGAGTAGATCCGTAATGGATGAGCAAAGCTCTATCTCTAAATGAGCTACTACTTTGCTAGCCCTAGAAGGGAGGTGGAGGTGGTCTATTTATAGTCTAAGCCACGAAGGGGTAAGAGGGAGAGGGATACAAGGCCAAAGGCCCGCGGCTGCGCACAGGCAGGCGGTAGTACCGGACCCTCGAGCGGTAGTACCGCTTCAGCGGTAGTACCGCTTGTACAGGCGGTAGTACCGGACTTGTGCCGCTCGATCATAGGAGTTTGTCAGGTTTAGCGGCAGTAGAGCGGAAGCTGGCCGGTAGTACGGCTTGTGGGCCTTCAGTGGTAGTACCGCTTGGTGTGGGCGGTAGTACCGCTCGTCCTGGACTGGGCGGATCCTCTTCTTCCTTCTCTTCCATGCTTCTCTCACGGATGGTGTAGTTGTACACTTGTGCTCGCCCTCCTCCTCCTCGTCCATGGTGTTCTGACAATACCTATGTATACACACGAGAGGAGTGTCAAGTAGTATACCATCCTCGAAGGGGTCAAGTGAACACGCGTAAAGGAGATGATTCACCTTTGTGTATGTGAAGTAGATGTCGCACGTGTCGCTTGCCGAACGGACTCTTGACATGGTGATGTCCATAGGATGCTCCGCATCAGGTCATTTCCTTCCTAGGCCTCAGCTTCATCCACCGTGTTGGTTCTCTCGGCACGACGTGGTCAACTTGGTCGACAAACAACAGCCATCGGAAGAGCGATGTATGTGGAGAGGCTGAGAGTAGGGACCCACATGGTCTAAGGCCGCACGCAAGCAAGTGCCTCCTTATTATGCGAAAATGATATTTTTTCTGACAGGTTTGACCCACCAGCTACATCTTCGCGCGTAAGGAAGTGCCTCCTTATGATGTGCAAGAAAAATGATTCCTCCCCATGCTAGCTGGGACCCACCAGATATGGAGGCTGGCTTGTGGGCCTACTAAGTTGATTCATACGTAAGGCTTTGTCAACTTAGTGAACGATTCTAGGTGCAGCGACCGTTGGATGTTAATCCAACGGCCGTGTTGCTTCTTCAACCTCTGATCTTCTTCCTCTAGCCATCCAAACCAACGCCTGTTGTACCGCCTGCTCAGACCTCCCGTGGCCGGCTGTGCTACCACACAGGCCTCACCCCCTCACCCTACTCCCACCACTGGCCAGGCCTTCCTTCTACTCATGCACACCCCTTATTATTCTCTAGCGATGGTAGGCTCACACCACAGCCGAACTAGTGAACACTCGTACTCCCCTCCGCATGGGGATCCACTACCGCGTCTTCACCAGCTCTGCATTGTTCCTTCCTAGGCCTCGCTGTCATCCACCGCCTTGGTGCTCTCGGTGTGGCGTGGTTAACATGGTCAATGAACGAAAGCCAACATAAGAGGACTATATGTGGTGAGCCTGACAGCTGGACCCACCAGCTACATCTTCGCATGCAAGAAAGTTCCTCCTTATAACATGCAAAAAAATTATTCCTCCCCCGAAAGCTGGGACCCATCAACTATATCTTTGCACGCAAGGAAGTGCATCCTTATCCTCCCTGACATCTAGGACCCACCCGGTCGAAGTGTACATAGCGATGTCTGTTTGATTGCGAACGTGTACGTACATACCGGTCGATCGGTCTCTCTGCAAGGATGAACCGTGGTCGAGTAAGGAGCGGTAGCAGTTCAAGCAGTCCCGTCTAAATCATGTACACATATGTACAACCACGCTGCAAAAAATATGGCCACGTAGGTACATACGGGCGTGGTCTCAAACACGTACAACGACGGCCTCCTGTTCATCAGCAGCCAACCGGCTAGGTTGGAACGAAGGAAACAACACCATGTTCATCGAGAGCCAAGCGGCAGGGTCGAAAGGTGTCCTGTTCATCTGGAGCCAACCGGCTTGGACGGAACAGCCAAAACTGGGTCAAGTTCATCAACTCGGGGTGTGGCGTACCGCAAAACAGAGTTCTCTTTGACCGCCTATGATCGAAACAGGGTGTTGTTCATCATGAAGGGTTTAGCATACCACAAAACGGAGGAAATGGACTTCTGTTCAACCACCTACGGTCGAAACGGGGTCCTGTTGATCAGGATGGGGCTGGTGTACCGCAAGACAGAGGAAACTAACTTCTCTTCGAGCGCCTACGGTCGAAATGGTGTCATGTTCATCGAAAGGGGTGTGGCGTACCGCAAAACAGCACCACGACCTATTGTTCATCCACCATCTATTGCCCCGCTCCAGCCTCCACGGGCAACTGTTCATTCACCGTCGACTTTCTCCAGCCTCCACCGGCTACTATTCATACAGCCTCCACGGGGTCCTGTTCATCCATCCCAATCGGCTGGGGTGTGGCGGCCTAGCTCCTCGGGGTCATGTTCATCCAGAGGCAACCACATGGTCCTACTCACCAAACCCCCATCGGGAACTGTTCATCCACAACGAACCAACCGGCTAGGTCGACTCACCGCGTCCCGACTCATTCTATATATCTCGTGCACGGCAGCAACATACACTGTTCATCGAGAGTCAACCCAACCGGCTAGCTACATCTCGCATGGGGGGCTCGATCGATCGGCTTCAGTAAAAAGCATGCAGCAATGATCGATCGCTCATTTTCAGTTAGTAGCAGAAGTGAAGGAATTGCTCGGGTTCAGTTAGCGGCGAAGGGATCGATCGGCTTTAGTACATAGCTATACATAGTGCGATCACTCGGGTTCAGTAAGCAAACACCTTTCTTGGGTAACACCTCGCACACACACACACACGTATGAGGGAAACACGCAAACCACACTGCATCGCTCGGCCTGACCATCCACCGTGATCGGGAACTCCCAGAAATTTTCCTTGCCCTCACTTATGTCACGATATTTTATGTCATGAATGGCCCAAAGAAAGTCATGCAGGTGCGTCTCCGGCCCTCCCAGGACGAAAATCCCATTTTTTTCCTCATAATTTTTTGTCATAGAAGTAGGAGCCTACCACATCTATGATGATACGTGTTTTTGTCATAATTATCGTCATAGAAGTGTCATAACTATGACAAAAAAAGTTTACGTTCGGGCCATAATGTCACGGATGTGTCTTTTTTGTAGTGGAAGGATTAACCACTCCTTTGTTCCATGATTATGGAAATTTCTAGCTTCTTTCATTCTATCCCACACAACCGTTAGTGGCTCACGTTCTTCCTGCTAGAAACCTATAATCTGAGAACGTAATTGCATAATTTTTGCAGGTGGACAAAACATAGATAAAAATATGCTGCAGCAATCAACCCAAGAAGTAATATTGCCTCTAGGAAGAGCTAGAAGCCATTATTTTTCTTTTCCTCTCAAATAGAAAGGAAGAGACACAACTTTAAAGCGCCAGAGTCATAATCTCTAATGCATGTCATGTTGCACAATTCAGTAAAATTATGCAAGTGCATACCGACATCTTTAGAAGCAGAGCTTCCAAATTGGTCATGTTGAACCATGGAAACTAAGTTTGGTTTGATCTCATACTCAGCGGCTGCAACCTTAGGTTGTGCTATTGGTTCACACATGAACTTGTTGCTAGGAGTAGCAAAACTTCCAAGATTATGAGCCATGTTAATCTTTTGGGGTTTTCTCAACTGATAAGACTTGCGACAAAAAAAACTTAAACTAAAAACAAAAAAATAAAAAATAAAAACCAAAACTTAACTTTAACAAAAACTCTAAACACAAAGACTAGGAATACTAAACTCCTCCCCGGCAACGGCGCTAGAAAAAGGTCTTGATACCTACTTCTAGTGATCCGGTAATGGAACAAAAAAGTGTATCCCGCACCTATTTCCCCAGAGGTGACCCTGGGTTATGAAGCCCACGAGAGGAAGATTCCCTTGAAGTGATGGTCTCTAGCAAGCTATTTTTAAAGGATCAATTCCAGCTTTTAACCGGATCAATCAAGCAAACAGTGATTCAAATACCTATAGTAAGAAGAGGTATGGGTATGAGGTCTTAATGCTTATAACCATGCATTTGTGTTGGGACCAGATATGATCTTAATTTGTATGCTGGAAGTCACCCATTGAGATGTGCTTGTTACGAACCGAAGTAGGGGATGTGTCCAAATAATATCTTGACCGACATGAGTCCTACATCAAGAATCAATTGTCCTACCGCAAGCTATATCCATCACACGGAGTTGCCTCGTAACTAATATAGAGGGCTACCAGGCCTATGCCTCAACCCATACCTTACCGAACCACTCACATATGGAGATCAGATCGCAAGAAGAAAACATTGAAGAACACATCTTGAAGATTGATTGATTGCAAATATGTCTTACAATGAATGTGTTGTGCGATGCACGATTACAGGTATGAACTATATGAGGAAGCACTATGGGGGTGATGGTGGCTATGGAGATGGAAATGGCGACGGCTAGGGTTTGTGGATGAAGAGGAAGATGATGATATTATGGCTTCATTCGACGGTCCCCCATTGACATTTTGGTAGGGTCCCCTTTATAAAAGTTGCTCAGGTGGACGATCTGCCTCAAATATCCACGCCATACGACCGCTCATACGAGCGCACACGGTCATATGGAACGTCGTCTTTTGTGTTGTTTCTTCTAGCACACCTCTTGTTGATTCCTTCTTTCTTCCTTCCCATTCCTTTCCATGTTCACACGCGATTTCTTCCCTTTTAGCCAATTTCCTGTGGAAACACATCAAAGATAGGACTAGTGGAATCATTTACATTTGTTAGTCATTAGTAGTAATATCTGAGCGAATATCTCTTTTTTAATGAAATATCTCGGTTTAAACTAGGATGAATGAGTGTAAAAATATCACTCATAATTGTACATTACACTTATGTTCCCTTTGCCACACGACATACATTGTTGGGCTCAAGGCGATGTAGTCATCCATGTTGCAGCCGGGCCTCTTTCCCGTTCCAGTTAATCGGACCAACACTTCGGATTATCTCATAATCCTAGTCGCATGGCCATGCTTATCCAGGCCAGATCACACGACGGGCCCAGAGTATATCTCTCCAGTTCGGAGGGGAAAATCCCATCTTGCTCAACCATGTCTCATCACATGGGTTCGGACAAGCCCGAAACCTACCTTTGTAAATATCCAGTGACGAAGCAGCGTTTCGTCGTCCCAAAGAAAGTTGGTCACCATCCCGAGCACGTGCGTCAGCTCAGGTCCGAGGACGCAATACGTATGTGTACTAGAGATTCATAGATGACCTATCGTTGTGTCGCATAGTTGGGTCTGTCCAATCCGATATCCATCCGAGCTTGGATCCGATCTCCCATACCCAACCTCGGATCTGATCTGATCCATGCACCTCGCGAGCATCACATGCTTCATGGCTAGTGAGATAAAACCATCCATCGTACTACATGCTAGTCTAGTTCGGCGTGTGCCCACATGTAACTTACGACCACAGACTATTTACAACATATCATAAAACACAAGATCTCATAGACAAGTCGTATACTTGCCGACAAGCTTCATTGATAACATCTGAGGACTACATCGGTTCATGAACACATCAGAAATACCATCATACATGATTGCCTCTAGGGCATACCTCCAACAAACTATGCAGGTTGACGGATCGACATGAGTTGGTTGGTACAGAAGACGGTGGTGGGTTCAGCGACGGTGACATAGGAGTGTGATGCTGAGGGTGCCAGACTTCTCGGCATAGAAACACTTGATACATGCTCGAGGGCTTATATGGCTTCGACAAGACTATGACGCGGGGTTGATTCAAGACGGTTCACATGGGAGCTTGAAGTCAGCGGGCCGAGGGTGGACTGATGATCTACCATGGAGTCATGTTGAAGGTGGAGTTGTGTTCTGATCGAAGACTTCACTTGGTGCCGATTGAGGGCCTATAGTGTAAGGATCTAGAGAAACGAAGCCTATTTCAGCAAGAAAAGCGAGTGACACGTGGTTCGGACTGGGGCCCAATGGTTGGAGGAAACATGATACTCTAAATCGGTCGGTGATAATCAGTGGTACTCTGTAGTGGGGGTTGAGTGGTTTGGGATCGTGACCCTAAAGACTCAATCAGGACAGCAGAGGCTTGACACGGTAATAGCAACGAGGTGTACGATTAGCATGAGAGACTTGGAGACGGGCCAGGGCTCGGGTGGTTACACGTGTAGTGAGAAAATTGTGAATCAAGATGACTACAAGCGGCGGTGAAATTCTTTCAAGTTTCGGTGGTCAAAAAAGAGGAGAATGTTGAGTTCAGACAAACTCTTATCTGTATCACCTAATAAGTGAGTTGTTCACTTCCATGCAGATTAGTGATCGGTGTATGATGGTATTGATTGAAAACTCCACAAGTTGCATCATATTATGTGTTGACAAGATATGGAGCCATGTTCTTGTAGGACACTTGTGAGAAAAAACACACGATGTAACATATACCAACACAATAGCACATGCATGCAAGGGGGGCCGGCAGTGTGTGTCGACTCCTGGGAAGCCGGAGAATTATGAGGATTTTTTTCTTTTTTTTCTTTTTTTAACATCACTCCCACTGAACGCGCATTGTCGGAAATCCTGAAATAAATTCAGAAATAAATGTGAGCACCATGATATGAACCCGATGGGCTGGGAATACCACAGTTCCTCTAACCCATCAAGCACAGATTGGTTCGGGTTTTTTTTGTTTAATTAACGTGTAGGAGAGTTAGATGGGACTTTGTTAATTCTCAGAATTAGCAAATCCAAGTCCTGCGGATCACATCCTTAGAAAAAGAAGGGAAAGTCGCACGTACGCATGCTTGCTTCAGGCGGAGGAAACGAACCCGGCTGCTGCCTATAAAAGAACCAGCTCGTCGCATAACAATCCGTGCAGACACAGTGCAAGTAAAAACACAAACACCTAGCTAGCTAATCCGAGGGTGGAGAAGAAGAAGAAGATCATGTCGATGAACGACATGGGGTGCCGCCTAACCCTGGCCATCGTCTGCTGCATCCTCCTGTCGTCGCTCGGCACGGCAGCCGCGACGGGGAAGACAGGCCGGATCACGGTGTACTGGGGCCAGAGTGCCAGACCTCCAGCGAGGGGTCGCTCCGCAAGGCCTGCGAGAGCAAGCTCTACTCCACCGTCATCCTCTCCTTCCTGACCAACTTCGGCCGCGGCAAGTACAAGCTCGACCTCGCCGGCCACCCCTGGAAGGACGTCGGGCACGACGTCAAGTACTGCCAGTCGAAGAAAATCCTCGTCCTGCTCGCCATCGGCGGCGGCATTGGAAAGTACTCCCTCGCCTCCAAGGCCGACGCCAAGGATGTGGCCAACCACCTCTGGGACAACTACCTCGGCGGGAAGTCCCACTCCCGGCCGTTCGGCGACGCCGTGCTGGACGGCATCGACTTCGACATCGAGCTCGGGAGCAAGGCCTACTACGACGACCTCGCCAGGGACCTCAAGGCCTACAGCAACAGGAAGGGCGAGAAGAAGGTGTTGATCACGGCAGCGCCGCAGTGCCCGTTCCCGGACAAGAGGCTGGGGGAGGCGCTCCGGACGGGGCTCTTCGACCGCGTGCATGTCCAGTTCTACAACAACCCGGTGTGCAGCTACAGGGCCGGCAACGTGGCTGCGTTCAAGGCAGCGTGGGAGGACTGGACCAAGGGCCTGCCCAAGAGCTCGGTCTGCCTCGGGCTGCCGGCGGAGCGGGAGGCGTCGAACAAGGGCAGCGGGTACGTAGATCCGGACACGCTGGTGTCCAAGGTGCTGCCCATCGTGCACCGGTCTAAGAACTACGGAGGGATCGTGCTGTGGAGCAGATACTTTGACATGAAGTCTGGGTATAGTAGGCACGTCAAGAGCGCCGTCTGATGCCTGCATGCATCATCGATTATACGGAGTACTACACTACGGAAGAGTCCCCTACGTGGAGTGCCCTTGCAGTACGTATGCATGGCACCGTAATAAGAAGATCGTCGGATTATATATCATCTGATGAGTACGTATATCTGATTACATATGTCGGGAAGTTGTAGTATGTGTGTAATTCCCAAGTTGGAGTATATGTATGTGTATGTATGGTGTGCAATAAAGGCGAATTTTAATTTATCGCGGCAGCTATTTCTAAGTTGATCGCATTTGCAAATGGGCTCAATCTATTTTGTAGGAGAAGGAAGGAGGCGAGGAACAGCACCGAGGCGGAAATGGGGGCGCCGCGGCGAGCGGCAGCGAGGCGTGTGAATAAAAAAAATTGGGAACAAAAAAAGTCATACTATACCCGTTTCTATGATGTGTGCAACTGACAAACCTCTTTCAATGCGTTAGGCGTGATGCAACCGACAAACCTCGTTCAATACACTAAATTTGGGTCAGATGATGGAACTACTGGACTGACTACACATTTACTAGTCCTCTTGGTAAGCATATCGAAACACGATTGTTCTAAATATTTTTTCTAGGTTTTACGTATAGCACCACTTTCTCTTGACCGGAAGTGTCTTACGTACAATCCTTTAAGTTCCGGTGGACGTACGACGTGACATGGTTAAAACCGGTCTCAATTTTTTTCTCATGGAACAATAAAGTGAGCGAGCACGAGGCCGAGGCCGGCGCGAGGAACCCTAGAGTGCCCTGCTGCTTGAAGTAGAAGTTGATGGCTCCTCTCTCCTCCCTCTCTCCCCTCCCTTCCTCCCCTCTTCCTTGCCTCGGTAGGTCTGCCCCCCGCCCTTCCCCGGTGGCCGGTGTCCGGTCGCCATCCTCTCCGTGTGTAGCTGCTCTCCCCCTCTCCCCCCCTGGCTCTCCGCAAGTGGGTTTCTTCCCTCCCTCCTCTCCGCTGCCGGTGCTTGGTTCTCGTTTTTGGGCCCTGGGGTCGGATGTGGAGGATT
>NC_057797.1:454428654-454446576 GCF_018294505.1 Triticum aestivum
GTTGTGCTCCTGATGGGGAGCTTGGAGGCTCCCCATCTCCATCTCCCTCTCCCTCTCCTTCTCCGTCTTTGGCTGCTGTGGCTTCGTCGCCGGTGGCGGCGTCGGTGGGGCCGGCGGTTGCCCCGTATACCCTAGATCCAGATCTCAGTGCGGTGGCCTCCGGCCTGCGGGCCTGCCCTCCGTGTGGGCCTGATGGGCCTATCGGGGCGGTGTTGGCTAGTGGGCCTCCCTCCCCCCCCCTCCTTTCTTCGGTGGTCGATTTTCCCCCGCTCGTTTCTTTTGGCCCAGTTGGGCCCAACACCCGGCTACCGGCTCCCCATCCTCCTTCGGCCCATTTGGCGAGTCGTGCCCAGGGGGGCACGGCTCGCTCGGGCTATATATGGATCCCACTCGGTTCAGCGTCCCCCCTGCTAGGGTTTCCTGCTTCCACCTCTGATTTGCGCCGCTATCGCCTTCCCATCCGTCGCGTCTTTAGATCCCCTCCACCTCCACCCCTCCTTCTTACTTTTGCTGCGGTGATCTCCATGGACAAATCTAGGGGCTCTTCCTGTGAGGCGCTTTCTGGTAGCAAGCGGCGCCGCGAGGACTCCCCCGCCTCCGCGGTGGATCTGGAGCTAGAGGCCTCGCTCCGCTCCAAGCTGGAGTCGGAGCAGGCGGCGCGCAAGCAGGCGGCTCGTGGCCGCGACGCCTGGGCTTCGGGTCCGGAGCGGGTGCAGCGCTCGGAGAGGGATGGGGTGACTGGATCTGGTCCGCAGGGCTCTGGATCTGGTCCTTCTCCCACTCCGGTGCTGGATCCGTGGGAGGCGGCGGTGGCCTCCGGCGGTGGGGTATCTTCGTCCTCGGCTTCCCTTCCTGCTCAGGGTGCGGGGCGGGGCTCGTCTGCCCCGTCTCTGCCCCTGCCTCCCTCGCCTCCTCGCGCGTTTGGGGCTGGATCTGGTTTTCGTCCGCCGCCTCGCTCCTTCGCGGGGCCGGCGCGTCGGCCACCTGGTCCGGCCTCGGGGGCGCCCCTCCCTCCGGGCATGGGGGATGGTATCCTTCCTCCTCCTCCGGCGCATCAGCAACCCCGCCCCTCCCCTTCCTCCCACAGCAACCCTTTGGCGCTCACCTGTTTTGCCTGCCACAGACCGGGGCACTTCCAGTCTCGCTGCACCAACCCCCCATTCTGCTTGATTTGCCGTTCTGATGGTCACCTCACGGTCAACTGCATGGATAGGCAGAAGCCTCCCGCGGTCTTCTAGTTTGGTATGGGCCTCCCTGGTTGCTCTTTCTTTGCCTTTGATGGTGACCTGCCTGTTCGGGAGGTGGCACCTGCGCTGTCCAATGCGGCGATTGTCTCTGTCAAGGACCAAAAGATCTCGCCCCAAACTCTTCTGGAAGGGCTCCGCATTTGGGATGTGGCTGGTTGGGACTGGCAAGTTGTGTAGCTATCGGACTTTGACTTCTCTGTGGTGTTCCCCTCCAAAGAATGCCTGCGTATGATCGCTTCCTGCACCAGTTTCACCTTGCCCCTTAACCAACTGGTGGTTTCTGTTAAAGCGGCTTCATACAATGGTACTGCGGTTAGCCCTCTCTCTCAAGTGTGGGTGTTGATCGATGATCTGTCGGCTGGCCTGCGCTCGTCTGCTTTTCTCATGTCCTTTGGGGTTCTGATAGGGAAACCCATTGAGGTGGATGAGGAGTCTCTGAACAAGGTTGGTCCTGCTAGGATGACGGTTTGGTGCATTGACCCTGAACGGGTGCATGGTTTCATTGATGTTTACCCATCTCCCAATGGCATCAGACTGCGGGTGCAGGTGGAGGGGGCGGCAGCGGCTTTCCAAGCTCCACCTCCCCCCCCTCCGTCTGTTATTCCTTCGGATAAGCATGATAAGCATGACAAGGAAGGGGATGGTTCCTTTGGTGGCCCTAATCAGAGCTTTGGGTCTAATCTCCGCTTCACTCAATCCGAATGGGATGGACTGGCAGACTCAGAACGGGAGTTGTTTAAATCTCAAGCGCCTGGTGGTGATGCCCCTCGTGATGACTCGGTGATCCCCCTGCTGCTCAGAATGCTCCTACTACTGCCGCTGATCTGCCAAAGGCTCCACCTTGCTCGGCCACTCCTATGTCTGGTGCTTGTTCCAATCTTCCTGCTCGCCCTCTCTCCCCCACCCACTCGGGAATTGAAGATCTTCCTGTCTCTCCTGCTTGTGATATGATGGAATCCCAGCCCCCCTCGAAGAAGAAATCCTCAGTGCGCAAGTACTCGGCTAAGAGCCGGAACTCGTCGGGCTCGAAGCAATCAATGACGGGGATTTGTCGGTGTCTTGATCAAGATCTGGGCTCCATGTCCCGCTCGGGCCCCCATGTTGGCTCTCCTGCTGTGCGGTCGCCTACCATCCGTTCCCCGGTGTCCACGGCCCGTAAAGGTAGACGGGTGGCGCACTCTGGTGGTTCTATCCTGGAATGGGTGGAGAAGCGGGTTGCGGCGAAGGACCTCCCTCCCCCAGGTACCTCCCCATCCTCATTTGCCGCTGTTTCTCCGGTTCGGGTGGTTTTATCTTCGATGTCTGATGATCATCTTTTAAACATTATGTCGGATGTGGGTGTGGTGGTCGATTCTTCTGTTGGTTCTCCTAGTTCGCTTCTTGCCATTATTCGGCCTAATGAATTGGCTCAGGCAGCCATTGCAAAAGCTAAAGAGGTTGTTGCCTCGCGGGTCGTGGATGCTGGCTGTGCTGCGGGGGAGGCTTCGGGTGCTGGTAGTGGCCAGCCCCCTTCCTGTCCTGCCAAGAGGGGCGCTAATAAACGTTCTAAATCCTGCATGGCCCCCTGCAGGTTGAGTCTCCGTATCAAGAACCTGTCGTATAAATGAGGGCTTTATTCTGGAATATAAGGGGGTTCGGTGCTAGGGGGCGCCGTGACCAACTTAAAGATTTGGTTCGTTCTAACTCTATTGATTTTGTGGGGCTGGTTGAAACTTTTAAGGATTCCTTCTCCCCTAGTGAGCTCTCTGCTATCGTGGGTATGGATAGATTTCATTGGCAATTCTTACCTGCTTCGGGACACTCTGGCGGGATTTTGATTGGCTCTAATAAGGATATTTTTGATTTCGTTGCTTTTGATCATGGGTTTTTTTGGGCTAGTGTTGTTCTGTCTCACAAATCTATGAATACCCTCTGTGAGTACATCGTTGTTTATGGGCCTGCGGACCACTCTCTGTCGAACCTTTTCCTTAATGAACTCTCGACCAAGATTGAGTCTTGTACTTTACCGATGGTTATTGGGGGAGACTTTAACTTGCTGCGCTGCCCTCTTGACAAGAATAATAATAATTTCTCTTGGTCTTTAGCCAATGCTTTTAATGACTTTATTAGTGCTAACGCCATTCGTGAGCTTCCTCCGAGGGGAGCTCGCTTTACTTGGTCTAATCATCAGGCTAACCCTATTAGATCCGTGCTGGATCGTGTTTTCCTTGGTCCCAGGTGGGATGCCCTATTCCCTAGGTCTTATCTTCTCGCTAAATGCATTGTCGGGTCTGATCATAGCCCCTTGATTCTTGACGATGGTTCCATCTGCAATAGACCTCCGGCTAGATTTCAGTTTGATGCTTCTTGGCTGTCGGTTGACGGCTTTGTCGATATGGTCGCTGCGAAAATTTCCCACTCCCTTTCGTCCAACCTCCGCTCCTTTGGCCCTCTGGATGACTGGCATTCTTGCTCCTATTCCCTTCGCAAATTTCTTAGAGGGTGGTCGCGTAACCGTGCGGCGGAGGATCGACGCTCCAAAGCCTTTCTTGAAAATCAGATCCTGGAGCTGGATCGTACTGCTGACTCTATTGGGCTCTCTGACGATGGATGGGTCGTTCGTTATAATCTGGAGGCTGCACTTTTGCAGCTGCACCATCAGGCTGAGATTTACTGGCGCCAGAGGGGCACTCTTAATTGGACACTCAAAGGGGACGCTCCTACTGCATATTTTTTGCGATTGCGAACGGTAGGCGTAGGCGCTGTGACATTAACAGTTTGATGATTAATGGTCTGCGCTCCTCTGATCAGTCGGTGATTCTAGCTCATGTAGTGGATTTCTTCTCGTCTTTGTTAGGGGCTAAACCTCAATCGGGCTTGTCCATTTCCCCCCACCTTTGGAGTTCTGGTCTTAAAATTTCCCCCGAGGAGAATGCATCCTTGATGATCCCACTCTCTGATCAGGAAATCTGGGACGTGGTTAATTCTGCTAACCCCAATGCAGCATCTGGGCCAGATGGCTTTTCCATTCCTTTCTTTCGGAGATTTTGGCCCCAGTTGAAACAGTTGGTGTGTAGCGTTATTCAGGGTTTCTGTCTTGGGACTGTCGATATCTCTCGTCTGAATTACGCTGTAATATCCCTGATTCCGAAGGTCAAGGGTGCTGACGTTATTTCCCAATTTCAGCCTATAGCATTGATTAACAACTTTGCCAAATTCCCTTCCAAAGGCTTTGCGAATCGGCTGTCCCCGGTTGCGCATAGAGTTATTAGCCCCTTTCAATCTGCTTTTATCAAAGGGCGATTCATTCTAGATGGCATTCTTTCCCTTCATGAGATTGTTCACGACCTTCACGCGCGGAAAGCTAAAGCGGTTATTCTTAAGTTAGACTTTGAAAAAGCGTATGACTCGGTCAGTTGGCCTTTCCTCAAGCAGGTCCTTCTTGCCAAAGGGTTCGACGGTGCTTATGTCTATCGTATCATGCAGTTGGTCTCGGGTGGCCATACTGCTGTTGCTGTGAATGGCGTTATTAGTAACTTCTTTGCGAATGGCAGGGGCCTTCGCCAAGGGGATCCAGCCTCCCCGGCTCTCTTTAACTTTGTGGCCGACGCCTTCTCTTGCATGCTCTCCAAGGCGGCCCGTTGTGGGCACATTACCCCCATGATCTCCCATCTTCTGCCGGAAGGTGTGTCCCATCTGCAATACGCTGATGATACAATCATATTGGTGGAGTTGGATAATGCCTGTATTGCCAATCTTAAATTCATCTTGCTGTGTTTCGAAGTTGTTTCAGGTCTGAAGATCAATTTCGCCAAGAGTGAGGTTCTGGTGACGGGTGTGGACGGGGCGGAAGCCTTGCGGGTTGCCAGGCTCCTTAATTGCGCTTTAGATTCTTTCCCTTTCAAGTATTTAGGACTTCCTATCTCTCCTGGTATCCTTCATGCGAAGGACTTCGCTCCGGTGGTTGCTAAAGTAGGAAACAGGGTGCTCCCATGGAGGGGTAGATATAATACCAATGCAGGCAAAGTGGCTTTAATCAATTCTTGCCTGTCTTCTCTCCCTATGTTTCTTATGGGCTTCTATCTTCTCACGAATGGCGTGCATTCTGGCTTCGACAAACATAGGGGTGGCTTCTACTAGAATTCAGCTGATAACAAAAGAAAATATAGGCTGGTTAAGTGGCAACTGATGTGTAGGCCTAAAAACCTTGGGGGGTTAGGCATTATTAACACTCGGGTGATGAACATGTGTTTGCTCATCAAGTGGTGGTGGAAAATTATGACTGTGGGGGCCGGGTCGCTGTGGTTTTCGATTCTTAAGGCCAAATATTTCCCCCACTCCGATCCTATGTTTGCTCCTGTGCGGCGTGGTTCTCAGTTCTGGAAAGCTCTTGTTAAAGTTAGGCCGATTTTTTTGGAGCATGTCAAGTTTTCTGTGGGGAATGGGTCTGCTGTTCGTTTTGTGTTGGATTGGTGGTCTGGGGATGCCCCACTTGCCGTGAGATTTCCGATTCTGTTTTCTTATTGTCCCAATCCACAGATCTCCATCGCGGAGCTGGCTGCTAATAATTGGGATTTGGCTTTCCGTCGGGCTCTGTCTCCTGAAGAGTTGGAAGATTGGCAAAGCCTCTCTACCCTCTTCCCGTGCTCTCGGAGTCGGCTGACTCGGTGTTTTGGCCACTTTCGGCCTCTGGTAAATTTTCTATTAAGTCGTTGTATTCTAGACTCACTGGTGGTACCCCCTCGGCTAGATTCTCTTGTGTCTGGAAATCAAGGGTTCCTCCGAAAATTAAGATTTTTCTCTGGCAGGCCTTTCGTGGTCGCCTCCCTACTGCTGATCAGATCAAAAAACGCAATGGGCCGGCCTCTGAATTCTGTAACCTGTGTGGGGCCTTGGAAAATTCCGACCACATCTTTTTCAACTGTGTACTTGCCAAATTAGTTTGGTCTTGCATCAGATCTTGGCTTCGGGTTTCTTGGAATCCCTCCTCTTTTTCTGATATTAGAACTCTAGCTAAAACTTTGGTCGGGGTCACCAAGAGGGTATTTTGGGTTGGCTTGGGAGCCTTATGCTGGGCCTTATGGAATATTAGAAACAAATTTACTATTGAGCTTACCTTCCCATCTAAACCTGCTGATGTTCTATTCAAATCATGTATATTCTTGCAGCAGTGGAGATCATTGACTAAGGAGCCTGATCGGGACGCCCTGGACCTGCTCATCAACAAAATTCGGGCTTCAGCTTCTCAGATATCCGGGACGAACCCTGTCGTATAATTTGGTGCTGTCGTTTGCGGACATTTGGTCTTTCTCCTCCCCGGCCTGCGCACTGTGTATGGCAGTTGCATGTATCATGCTTGCTTAGGTTTCTCTTAAACTCCTCTGTGTGAATATGTTTTCCTGTGAACCTGTGGTATCCGTGACGCTGCCTGGTGGCTTTATCTATAAAGTCGGGCCTTGGCCTTTTCTCTAAAAACATAAAGTGATACGATGAATGCATGACTAGGCATCGTACGAATATGTACAACAAACATCGTACGCATGGCATCACTCTTTCTCAACCGGAAAGTGCCTTATGTATTGTAGAAAATATAGAAACTACAATATTCATTGTATTGATTTGATCCTTGTGTAGGATATATATATAGTACATGAGGGATAGAGACTTGGAGTGCAAGGTAAGTAATACATTGTTTAGCTTTTACAAAAACCTACCCTAGCCGCCCGATGCAGCTAGGGTTTACCTACTCCGCCGGCGTCTCACCGGCGTTGAGTTTTCCCTACCAATCCCGCTTACACCGTTCGTCTCCGATCGCCCCGCTGGACCTTCAGGCTAACTTAGGGTACAGCTAGACTGTCTTCCAGGCCTTGGTGTTGGAGGGGCTGTGACGGCGGGGCTAGATTGGTTTCTGCCGAAGACCGGTGTCGGAAAGTTTTTGTTCATGGCTGCGTCGGGAACGGGTTTGCATGGGCTTTGTTGGCTTGTTGCAAAGGATCTGTTGCAAAGGACCGTCATGGTTGGTGTTGACGTTGCTTCTGTGTGCAAGAAGCTGCCGCTGGATGTATCCCCTAGCTTGTTGACTGCATGGGTTCAAGTTCAGGAGAAAAATCTGTATGTGGCCATGCATATTCTCAAGATTAGTCAGTTGTATGTCATTGTGTACGCAATGGAGTTTTGTTCTGGCGATGGGGATCCTAGTGGAACTCATGATGATCACAACCTAGGTACTGCCAAAGTAGTTATTATGGTCTTTATTCCTCTTGGTGGATTGGAAGATGAAGGCGTCTGGGATGTGGATAAACAGAAAGATTTCACCAACGAGTGGATGATCCAGATGCTAGCAGAAAGAGAGGCGTTGATGCATCCAAGAAGAATCTGCAGGATGCTAGTACTGCTGCATCTAGTAGCTCTACTTCAGTACATAATAAGGCTATTAACAGAACATTTTTTGTGGGCTTCTTCGAGGGGCGTCACTAGGATTCAATGAATCTTTTAAGTTGGAACTGCCGGAGAGGGGGGGAATCCCCGGACAGTTCGTGAGCTGGCTGAAGGAAATATGCCCTAAAGGCAATAATAAAGTTGTTATTTATATTTCCTTATATCATAATAAATGTTTATTATTCATGCTAGAATTGTATTAACCGGAAATTTAGTACATGTGTGAATACATAGACAAACAAAGTGTCACTAGTATGCCTCTACATGACAAACTCATTGAATCAAAGATGGTTAAGTTTCCTAACCATAGACATGAGTTTTCATTTGATTAACGGATCACATCATTAGAGAATGATGTGATTGACTTGACCCACTCCGTTAGCTTAGAATTTGATCGTTTAGTATATTGCTATTGCTTTCTTCATGACTTATACATGTTCCTATGACTATGAGATTATGCAACACCCCACTACCGGAGGAACACTTTGTGTACAACCAAACGTCACAACGTAACTGGGTGATTATAAAGGTGCCCTACAGGTGTCTCCGATGGTACTTATTGAGTTGACATAGATCGAGATTAGGATTTGTCTTTCCGATTGTCGGAGAGGTATCTCTGGGCCCTCTCGGTAATGCACATCACTATAAGCCTTGCAAACAATGTAACTAATGAGTTGGCTGCGGGATGATGTATTACGGAACGAGTAAAGAGACTTGCCGGTAACGAGATTGAACTAGGTATTGAGATATCGAAGATCGAATCTCGGGCAAGTAACATACCGATGTCAAAGGTAACAACGTATTGTTGTTATGCGGTTTGACCGATGAAGATCTTCGTGGAATATGTAGGAACCAATATGAGCATCCAGGTTCCGCTATTGGTTAATGACCAGAGATGAGTCTCTGTCATGTCTACATAGTTCTCGAACCCGTTGGGTCCGCACGCTTAACGTTCGGTGATGATCGATATTATGAGTTTATGTGTTTTGATGTACCGAAGGTAGTTTGGAGTCCCGGATGTGATCAAACACATGACGAGGAGTCTTGAAATGGTCGAGACATAAAGATTGATATATTGGACGGCTATATTCGGACACCGGAAGGGTTTCAGGTGATCTCGGAGAAAACTGGAGTGCCGGAGGGGTTACCGGAACCCCCGGGGGATAATGGGCCTTGATGGGCCCTAGTGGAGAGAGAGGGGGGGCGGCCAGGGAAGGCCGTGCGCCCCTCCCCTTGAGTCCGAATAGGACAAGGAAGGGGAGGGGCGGCGCCCCCCTTGCCTTTCCCCTCTCCCACTCCTTCCTTCCCCCTCCTAGTGGGACTAGGAAAGGGGAGTCCTACTCCCACTAGGGGGAGGACTCCTCCTCTTGGCGCGCCCTCCAAGGGTCGGCCGGCCTCCCCCCTTTGCTCCTTTATATACGGGGGCAGGGGGCACCCCATGAACACACAAGTCAATCATTGATCTTTTAGCAGTGTGTGGTGCCCCCCTCCACCATAATCCACCTCGGTCATTCTTAGGCGAGGCCCTGCATCGGTAGCTTCATCAACACCGTCATCACATCATCATGCTAACGAAACTCTCCCTCGAAGCTCTACTTGATCGTCAGTTCGTGGGACGTCACCGAGCTGAACGTGTGCAGATCGCGGAGGTGTCGTACGTTCGGTACTAGGATCGGTCGATCATGAAGACGTACGACTACATCAACTGCATTGTCATAACGCTTCCGCTTATAGTCTACGAGGGTACGTAGACAACACTCTCCCCTCTCGTTGCTATGCATCACCATGATCTTGCGTGTGCCTAGGAAATTTTTTGAAATTACTACGTTCTCCAACAGTGGCATTCGAGCCAGGTTTATGCGTAGATGTTATATGCACGAGTAGAACACAAAGGAGTTGTGGGCGTGGGTATATACATATTGCTTGCCATCACTATTTGATTCTTGATTCAGCGGTATTGTTGGATGAAGCGGCCCAGACCGACATTACGCGTACGCTTATGCGAGACTGGTTCTACCGACGTGCTTCGCACACAGGTGGCTAGTGGGTGTCTGTTTCTCCAGCTTTAGTTGAATCGGATTCAATGAACAGGGTTCTTTATGAAGATCAAAAAGCAATCACTATACCGCGTTGTGGTTTTTGATGCATAGGTAAGAACGGTTCTTTCTCAGCCCGTAGCAGCCACGTAAAACTTGCAACAACAAAGTAGAGGACGTATAACTTGTTTTTGCAGGGCATGTTGTGATGTGATATGGTCAAGACATGATGCCAAATTTTATTGTATGAGATGATCATGTTTTGTAACACAGTTATCGGCAACTGGCAGGAGCCATATGGTTGTCGCTTTATTGTATGAAATGCAATCGCCATGTAATTTATTTACTTTATCACTAAGCGGTAGCGATAGTCGTAGAAGCAATAGTTGGCGAGATGACAGCGATGCTACGATGGAGATAAAGGTGTGGCGCCGGTGATGATGGTGATCATGACGGTGCTTTGGAGATGGAGATCAAAGGCACAAGATGATGATGGCCATATCATATCACTTATATTGATTGCATGTGATGTTTATCTCTTATGCATCTTATTTTGCTTAGATCATCGGTAGCATTATAAGATGATCTCTCACTAAATTTCAAGGTATAAGTGTTCTCCCTGAGTATGCACCGTTGCGAAAGTTCGTCGTGCCGAGACACCACGTGATGATCGGGTGTGATAAGCTCTACGTTCACATACAACGGGTGCAAGCCAGTTTTGCACAGACGGAATACTCGGGTTAAACTTGACGAGCCTAGCATATGCAGATATGGCCTCGGAACACTGAGACCGAAAGGTCGAGCGTGAATCATATGGTAGATATGATCAACATAGTGATGTTCACCATTGAAAACTACTCCATCTCACGTGATGATCGGACATGGTTTAGTTGATGTGGATCACGTGATCACTTAGATGATTAGAGGGATGACTGTCTAAGTGGGAGTTCTTAAGTAATTTGATTAATTGAACTTTAATTTATCATGAACTTAGTACCTGATAGTATTTTGCATGTGTATGTTGTTGTAGATAGATGGCCTGTGCTGTTCTTCCGTTGAATTTTAATGTGTTCCTTGAGAAAGCAAAGTTGAAAGATGATGGTAGCAATTACACGGACTGAGTCCGTAACTTGAGGATTATCCTCATTGCTGCACAGAAGAATTACGTCCTGGAAGCACCGCTAGGTGTACCACCCACACCGGCAACTGCAGACATTGTGAATGCCTGGCAGTCGCATGTTGATGACTACTCGATAGTTCAGTGTGCCATGCTTTATGGCTTAGAACCGGGACTTCAGCGACGTTTTGAACGTCATGGAGCGTATGAGATGTTCCAGGAGTTGAAATTAATATTTCAAGCAAATGCCCGGATTGAGAGATATGAGGTCTCCAATAAGTTCTACAGCTGCAAGATGGAGGAGAATAGTTCTGTAAGTGAACATATACTCAAAATTTCTGGGTATCATAATCACTTGACTGAACTGGGAGTTAATCTTCCTGTTGATAGTGTCATTGACAGAGTTCTTCAATCACTGCCACCAAGCTACAAAAGCTTCGTGATGAACTATAATATGCAAGGGATGAATAAGACTATTCCCGAGCTCTTTGCGATGCTAAAGGCTACAGAGGTAGAAATCAAGAAGGAGCATCAAGTGTTGATGGTCAATAAGACCACCAGTTTCAAGAAAAAGGGCAAAGGGAAGAAGGGGAACTTCAAGAAGAACGGCAAACAAGTTGCTGCTCGGGAAAAGAAACCCAAGTCTGGACCTAAGCCTGAGACTGAGTGCTTCTACTGCAAACAGACTGGTCACTGGAAGCGGAACTGCCCCAAGTATTTGGCGGATAAGAAGGATGGAAAAGTGAACAAAGGTATATGTGATATACATGTTATTTATGTGTACCTTACCAGAGCTCGTAGTAGCACCTGGGTATTTGATACTGGTTTTGTTGCTAATATTTGCAACTCGAAACAGGGACTATGGATTAAGCGAAGACTGGCTAAGGATGAGGTGACGATGCACGTGGGAAATGGTTCCAAAGTCGATGTGATCGCCGTCGGCACGCTACCTCTACATCTACCTTCAGGATTAGTTTTAGACCTAAATAATTGTTATTTGGTGCCATCGTTAAGCATGAACATTATATCTGGATCTTGTTTGATGCGAGACGGTTAATCATTTAAATCTGAGAATAATGGTTGTTGTATTTATATGAGTAATATCTTTTATTGTCATGCACCCTTAAAGAGTGGTCTATTCTTGTTGAATCTCGATAGTAGTGATACACATATTCAAAATGTTGAAGCCAAAAGATGTAGAGTTGATAATGATAGTGCAACTTATTTGTGGCACTGTCGTTTGGGACATATTGGTATAAAGCGCATGAAGAAACTCCATACTGATGGACTTTTGGAATCACTTGATTATGAATCACTTGGTACTTGGGAACCATGCCTTATGGGCAAGATGACTAAAACGCCGTTCTCCAAAACATGGAGCGAGCAACAAATTTGTTGGAAATCATACATACTGATGTATGTGGTTCGATGAATATTGAGGCTCGCGGCGGGTATCGTTATTTTCTCACCTTCACAGATGATTTGAGCAGATATGGGTATATCTACTTAATGAAACATAAGTCTGAAACATTTGAAAAGTTCAAAGAATTTCAGAGTGAAGTGGAAAATCATCGTAACAAGAAAATAAAGTTTCTGCGATCTGATCGTGGAGGAGAATATTTGAGTTACGAGTTTGGCCTACATTTGAAACAATGCGGAATAGTTTCGCAACACACGCCACCTGGAACATCACAGCGTAATGGTGTGTCCGAACGTCGTAATCGTACTTTACTAGATATGGTGCGATCTATGATGTCTCTTACTGATTTACCGCTATCATTTTGGGGTTATGCTTTAGAGACGGCTGCATTCACGTTAAATAGGGCACCATCAAAATCCGTTGAGACGACACCTTATGAACTATGGTTTGGCAAGAAACCAAAGTTGTCGTTTCTTAAAGTTTGGGGCTGTGATGCTTATGTGAAAAAGCTTCAACCTAATAAGCTCGAACCCAAATCGGAGAAATGTATCTTCATAGGATACCCAAAGGAAACTATTGGGTACACCTTCTATCACAGATCCGAAGGAAAAATATTCGTTGCTAAGAATGGATCCTTTCTAGAGAAGGAGTTTCTCTCGAAAGAAGTGAGTGGGAGGAAAGTAGAACTTGATGAGGTAACTGTACCTGCTCCCTTATTGGAAAATAGTTCATAACAGAAACCGGTTCCTGTGACATCTACACCAATTAGTGAGGAAGCTAATGATGATGATCATGAAACTTCAGATCAAGTTACTACCGAACCTCGAAGGTCAACTAGAGCAAGATCCGCGCCAGAGTGGTACCGTAATCCAGTTCTGGAGGTCATGTTACTTGACCATGACAAACCTACGAACTATGAAGAAGCGATGATGAGCCCAGATTCCGCAAAATGGCTTGAGGCCATGAAGTCTGAGATGGGATCCATGTATGAGAACAAAGTGTGGACATTGGTTGACTTGCCCGATGATCGACAAGCCATCAAGAACAAATGGATCTTCAAGAAGAAGATAGGCGCTGACGGTAATGTTACTATCTATAAAGCTCGACTTGTTGCAAAAGGTTTTTGACAAGTTTAAGGAGTTGACTACAATGAGACCTTCTCACCCGTAGTGATGCTTAAGTCCGTCCGAATCATGTTAGCAATTGCCGCATTTTATGATTATGAAATTTGGCAAATGGATGTAAAGACTGCATTTCCGAATGGATTTCTGGAAGAGGAGTTGTATATGATTTAACCTAAAGGTTTTATCGATCCAAAGGATTCTAACAAAGTGTGTAAGCTCCAGTGATCCATATATGGACTGGTGCAAGCATCTCGGAGTTGGAATAAACATTTTGATAGTGTGATCAAAGCATATGGTTTTATACAGACTTTTGGAGAAGCCTGTATTTACAAGAAAGTGAGTGGGAGCTCTGTATCATTTCTAATATTATATGTGGATGACATATTTTTGATTTGAAATGATATAGAATTTCTGGATAGCATAAACGGATATTTGAATAAGAGTTTTTCAATGAAAGACCTCAGTGAAGCTGCTTATATATTGGGCATCAAGATCTATAGAGATAGATCAAGACGCTTAATTGGACTTTCACAAAGCACATACCTTGATAAAATTTTGAAGAAGTTCAAAATGGACCAAGCAAAGAAAGGGTTCTTGCCCGTGTTACAAGGTGTGAAGTTGAGTCAGACTCAATGCCCGACCACTTCAGAAGATAGAGAGAAAATGAAAGGTGTTCCCTATGCTTCATCCATAGGCTCTATCATGTATGCAATGTTGTGTACCAGACCTGATGTGTGCCTTGCTATTAGTTTAGCAGGGAGGTACCAAAGTAATCCAGGACTGGATCACTGGATAGCGGTGAAGAACATCCTGAAATACCTGAAAAGGACTAAGGATATGTTTCTCATTTATGGAAGTGACAAAGAGCTCGTCGTAAATGGTTACGTCGATGCAAGCTTTGACACTGATCCGGATGACTCTAAGTCACAAACCAGATACGTGTTTATATTCAACGGTGGAACTGTCAGTTGGTGCAGTTCTAAGCAAAGCGTCCTGGCGGGATCTACATGCGAAGCGGAGTACATAGCTGCTTCGGAAGCAGCAAATGAAGCAGTCGGGATGAAGGAGTTCATATCCGATCTAGGTGTCATACCTAGTGCATCGGGTCCAATGAAAATGTTTTGTGACAATACTGGTGCAATTGCCTTGGCAAAGGAATCCAGATTTCACAAGAGAACCAAGCACATAAACAGACGCTTCAATTCCATCCATGATCAAGTCAAGGAGGGAGACATAGAGATTTGCAAGATACATACGGATCTGAATGTTGTGGACCCGTTGACTAAACACCAAGACTCCATGGGTGTTAGAATCATTACTTTGTAATCTAGATTATTGACTCTAGTGCAAGTGGGAGACTGAAGGAAATATGCCCTAGAGGCAATAATAAAGTTGTTATTTATATTTCCTTATATCATGATAAATGTTTATTATTCATGCTAGAATTGTATTAACCGTAAACTTAGTACATGTGTGAATACATAGACAAACAAAGTGTCACTAGTATGCCTCTACTTGACTAGCTCGTTGAATCAAAGATGGTTAAGTTTCCTAACCATAGACATGAGTTGTCATTTGATTAACGGGATCATATCATTAGAGACTGATGTGATTGAATTGACCCATTCCATTAGCTTAGCATTTGATCATTTAGTATATTGCTATTGCTTTCTTCATGACTTATACATGTTCCTATGACTATGAGATTATGCAACTCCCGAATACCGGAGGAACACTTTGTGTTCTACCAAACGTCACAATGTAACTGGGTGATTATAAGGGTGCTCTACATGTGTCTCCGATGGTACTTGTTGAGTTGGCATAGATCGAGATTACGATTTGTCACTCCGATTGTTGGAGAGGTATCACTGGGCCCTCTCGCTAATGCACACCACTATAAGCCTTGCAAGCAATGCAACTAATGAGTTGGTTGCGGGATGATGTATTATGGAACAAGTAAAGAGACTTGTCGGTAACGAGATTGAACTAGGTATTGTGATACCGACGATCGAATCTCGGGCAAGTAACATATCGATGACAAAGGGAACAACGTATGTTGTTATGCGGTTTGACCGATAAAGATCTTCATGGAATATGTAGGAACCAATATGAGCATCCAGGTTCTGCTATTGGTTATTGACCGGAGATGAGTCTCGGTCATGTCTACATAGTTCTCGAACCCGTAGGGTCCGCACGCTTAACGTTCGATGACGATCGATATTATGAGTTTATGTGTTTTGATGTACCTAAGGTAGTTCGGAGTCCCGGATGTGATCACGGACATCACGAGGAGTCTCGAAATGGTCGACACATAAAGATTGATATATTGGACAACTATATTCGGACACCGGAAGGGTTTCGGGTGATCTCGGAGAAAACCGAAGTGCCGAAGGGGTTACCGGAACCCCCCTAGGGGATAATGGGCCTTGATGGGCCCTAGTGGAGAGAGAGGGGGGCCGGCAAGGGCAGGACACGCGCCCCCTCCCCTTGTGTCCGAATTGGACAAGGAAGGGGGGGCGGCGCCCCCCTTGCCATTCCCCTCTCCCACTCCTTCCTTCCCCCTCCTAGTGGGACTAGGAAAGGGGAGTCCTACTCCCACTAGGAGGAGGACTCCTCTTGGCGCGCCTTCCTAGGGCCGGCCGGCCTCGACCCCCCCTGCTCCTTTATATACGGGGTGTAGCGACCAGACGTCAAACGGTCTGATCTCTGTGCTCCGGTGTCATCCCTGGATCAGTAATGCTGACACCACACAATACTCGGAGGATTTATAGCAGAGTAGCAATCACACACTTATTACATCGAGTGTCTCATAAGAGAACTTATTACAATAAATATGGCTTAAGGCCATCTAATAACGATAACAGCGGAAGGCTTGGAAGATAAGTGAGTCCATCAACTCCAACGGCATCACTGAGTATATAACCACGACCTAAAACTCCTTAATCGTCGTCTGAAAAGTCTGCAACATTAACGTTGCATCCCGAAAACGGGTCAGCACATGGAATATGCTGGCAAGGTAACACATAGAGAGTAATGGAATGAAACAGCTATAGTGTATGCATATTTGGCTGGTGGAAAGCTCTATGGTTACAGTTTTTGCATAAAGCCAATTTTTCCCTACTTCAAAGGAATAATTTTATTTAACTATCATGGTAGTTGTTAAACATTGAGAATGGTTGACAGCATTCTCAATCTCAATTAAGCATCATCATTAAACATAACCCAACAAAATTAATTTAGAGTAACATGTTGAGATTCACATGATAATCCAAGTACTAGATACTCAAGATGTCCATAACCGGGGACACGGCTAATCATAATTAGTTTGTTACACTCTGCAGAGGTTTGCGCACTTTTCCCCACAAGACTCGATTGCCTCCGTTTGGTTTCTCGCACTACAGGGTGTTTGAGAAGACGGATGACCGAGACATAGTATTTCAGAAGCACTAGCACCTTACGATCGGGTAGACTGTACCACCTACATCCCCTACATCTGCTAGTCTACCACTGTAAGAGTTCGCACAACTTAGTCAACTATGCTAGAGCCCATAATAGCTTGTGGCTGCACACGGAAGTTTCTAGTATGAATAGTCTTATGATCCCTTTGAGCCTGGGTGGCGGTCCAAAAGAAAACAGGCAAGTCCCAGAATACCCAGGTGCCTCAATCCACCCAGATGTGTGTTTAAGTTGCCACCTTAGATAAACCATTAATTAACAATCTCACATCTGTCAATGGATTTCACTCACCCAATCCACATCTACTAGCATAGCATGGGATGATAAGCAAACATAGAAGTAACTCCCAAAGGTTTGAAAATAAACTGGTAATAGGTACTACCTCATCTACTTCCCATCCCACAATTTAATTAGATCCTAATCATGCAATGTGTGAGGTTTGATCTAATGCAATAAAACTGGGTAGTAGAGAAGGTATGATCAAAGTGTTACTTGCCTTGCTGATGATCTGGGAAACCTAGCGATTCGAAGTAATAGGCAGCGCACTCCGGATACTCTATCGCAAACAAACGAACGAACATACAATAAGTACTCATCTAATGCACAGGTAAAACTCAAATAAGAGATCTAACCAGAAGGTTCAACTTAAGAACTCCGGTTGGCAAAAGAATCAAATCGAACGAAGCAACGAAAGACAAACGCCGAAAGAAAACAACTTCGTTCTAGCAATCTGGATCTAGGGAAAATTTTACAGTAGCAAAATCTTGTTTTGATTGATTAAACGGATAGAGGGTTTCGAGACAAATCCCTAGGCACTTGAATCGCCTAATTCCGATAAACGAGCGAAAAGATAAACTAAAACGAAAATCGAATCAGGAATCGCGATCAGAAAAATCGCGGATTTAATCTGAGAAAAAGAAAAATGAAGAACAGATTAACGAACGACCGTTTGTTATCTAAAACTAAATGATGAACGCGTTCATTAAAACGAACGAATCGGTGAATGTTCACGAATTAAATAAACCAGAGAAATAAACCGATCTAGGGTTTCGAAAAAAAAACCAAGGCAGTTTTTAAAAAAAACGAACGGTGAACGGCGGTGGTT
>NC_057797.1:454447129-454455196 GCF_018294505.1 Triticum aestivum
GGCAGCAGCGCAGGCGGCTGCGGCTTGGCGGGCGGGGCGGGGTGAGGTAAGGGGCGGCGGGGCGGCTCGGTATTTAAGAGAGGAAGGGGGTGCTGCCTTGGGGGAGGGGGCACGGCGGCGGCCCCAAGCCGGACTCGGGCGGCAGCGCGGCTCCGGTCTCCTGGAGGGAGACGCAGGCGGCGGGGTGGGCCGTCGGCTGGGCCTTGGCCTAGTCGGCGCGCGGCGCGTTTTTTTTAATATTCCGCTCGGAAGAAAAGAAAAAAAGAAATATTAAACGGACTCCAAAAATTCCGAAATAAATTTTCACGGGCTTCTAAAATCAAGCCTCACAAGGTGAACATTTATTTGGGACCTAAATGCAATTTTTAAAAAAAACGCATTTTTTCCTAATTCAAATAAAACACCAAAAAACTCCGAAATAAAATCTTATTTGATTTTATTATTAAATCCTCAATATTTCTTTATTTTGGGAAAGTCATTTTATTCCCTCTCTCATATTTCTGTATTAGAAATAATTGATGATAAAATAAATAAAATCAAATGATCCTATTCTTAAAATTTGAGAGAGCTCAAATATGAAAATATCGAAATCCCCAACTCTCTCCGTGGGTCATTGAGTTGCGTAGAATTTCTAGGATCAACCAAAATGCAACAGAAATATGATATGCATTGATGATCTAATGTATAACATTCCAAATTGAAAATTTGGGATGTTACAAACCTACCCCCCTTAAGATGAATCTCGCCCTCGAGATTCGGGTTGGCTAGAAAATAGGTGAGGGTGGTCCTTGAACAAATCTTCCTCTCGCTCCCAGTGGCTTCATCCTCTGAGTGGTGGCTCCACTAAACTTTGCAAAACTTGATAACCTTGCTGCGAGTAACTCGGTTGGCACACTCGAGGATCTTAACTGGCTTCTCCTCGTAGGTCAAATCGTTATCCAACTGAATAGTTTCCAAAGGCACTGTATCTCTCAACGGTATGTCATCCATCTCCGAGTGACACTTCTTCAGCTGAGAAACGTGGAACACATCATGAACTCCTGACAATCCTTTGGGCAATTCCAACTTGTAGGCTACTTACCCCATACGTTCCAATACTCGATATGGTCCTACAAATCGTGGTGCTAACTTCCCTTTAACTCCAAAACGCTTTGTTCCCCGAAGTGGAGATACTCGAAGATAAGCTCTATCTCCAACTTCGTAAACTGTCTCCTTGCATTTAGAATCCGCATAACTCTTCTATCTGGACTGGGCTACCTTGAGCCTATCGCGAATCAACTTCACCTTCTGTTCAGACTCTTTAATCAAGTCAGGACCAAACAACTGACGGTCTGGAACTTCGTCCCATGACAACGGTGTCCTGCACCTCCTTCCGTATAAGGCTTCGAAAGGGGCCATCTTTAAACTGGTTTGGTAACTGTTGTTGTAAGGGAACTCTGCATATGGCAAATTGTCGTCCCAACTAGATCCGTAATCTAGCGCACAAGCTCTCAGCATATCCTCCAAAATCTGATTTACCCTCTCGGTCTGTCCATCTGTCTGTGGATGAAAAGTTGTACTGAACTCTAGCCTGGTACCCAAAGTTTCATGCAACTGCTTCTAGAACTTTGAGGTAAACTGGGTTCCTCTGTCTGATACGATACTCCTTGGAACTCCATGCAGACATACGATCCTAGTCATGTATATCTTTGCCAACTTAGCACTGGTGTAAGTGGTCTTTACTGGGATGAAATGAGCTACTTTCGTCAATCGATCAACTACAACCCAAATTGAGTCATAGCCTGAACGAGTCCTGGGCAATCCCGTGATAAGATCCATACCTAGCTTATCCCACTTCCATTCAGGTATCAGCAATGGTTGTAACAATCATGCTGGCTTCTGATGCCCTGCCTTCACTCTCTGACATACATCAAAAACTTCTACGTACTCTGCAATATCCTTCTTCATTCCGGTCCACCAGAAAATATCCTTCAAATCCAAATACATCTTGGTATTTCCTGGGTGAATCGAATATGGTGAATCATGCGCCTCTTGCAGTATCAACTTCCTGATCTCCGGGTCATTGGGCACGTAAACACGGTCTTCAAACCATAGGGTGTCGTGTTCATCCTCACGAAATCCTTTAGCTTTTCCTTTGCTAAGTTTCTCCTTAATAGAAGCAATCTCCTTGGCAGTCCTTTGGGCTTCTCTGATTTTATCCATCAATGTAGACTGAATCTCCAATGCTGCTACATAGCCTTTCGGAACTATTTCCAAACATAGTTCACGAAGGTTTTCTGCTAACTCCTTGGGTATTTCTCCCGTCAGTAATGTATTGACATGGCTCTTGCGGCTTAATGCGTCAGCTACTACATTAGCCTTTCCGGGGTGATAATGCAATTTCATATCATAATCCTTGATAAGCTCCAACCATCTCCTTTGTCTGAGATTCAACTCCTTCTAGGTGAAAATGTACTTCAAACTCTTATGATCCGTGTACACCTCACGATGATTTCCAATGAGGAAATGTCTCCATGTTTTCAACGCATGCACTACGGCTGCTAACTCCAAATCATGCGGGGCATAATTCAACTCATGAGGCTTCAGTTGTCTTGAGGCATATGAAACAACTCTCCCTTCCTGCATAAGCACTGCTCCAAGTCCTCGACGTGAAGCGTCACAATACACCTCATAATCATTGGTCCGGTCTGGCAAAATCAACACTGGTGAGGTAACCAAACGTTTCTTCAACTCCTAGAAACTAGCCTCACACTCCTCTATCCATATGAACTTGGTATCCTTCTTTAATAACTCTGTCATAGGCTTCGCAATCTTTGAGAAATTCTCAATTAATCTCCGGTAGTATCCTGCGAGTCCAAGAAAACTCCGGATCTCTCCAACTGTTGTTGGGGCTTCCCACGTGGTCACGGTTTCAACTTTAGCGGGATGTACTGCTATACCTTCTCCAGATATAACATGTCCGAGGAATCCTACTTCCTTCAACCAAAACTCACATTTGCTGAACTTGGCATATAATTGGTGTTCTCTAAGCTTTCCCAGTACCAAACGCAAATGCTCCTTATGTTCTTCTTCATTCTTCGAATAAACCAGGATATCATCAATGAACACTACGACGAACTTATCCAAAAACTCCATAAACACTTTGTGCATCATGTTCATAAAATAGGCAGGTGTGTTAGTCAGACCAAATGACATAACGGTATACTCATACAGCCCATATCTGGTAGTAAAAGCTGTCTTCGGAATATCCTGTTCCCGAATCTTCAACTAGTGGTCGCAGATCGATCTTGGAAAATACCTTAGCTCCTTGCAATCGATCAAACAGATCGTTGATCATTGGTAATGGGTACTTGTTCTTGATCGTTACTTCATTCAATCCTCGATAATAAACAACCATCCTTAACGATCCATCCTTCTTATCCACTAGAAGTATTGGCGATCCCCAAGGTGAAGAACTTGGGCGAATATATCCCTTATCCAGTAACTCCTGATTCAGCTTCTTAATTTCCACCAAATCCTTTGCTGGCATCCTATATGGTCTCTTTGATATTGGCCCTGTGCCTGGCAATAGCTCAATCAAAAACTCAATATCTCTATCCGGTGGCATGCCTGGCAACTCTTCTGGAAATACATCAGGGAAATCCCTTACCACTGGTACTTCCTCCTGCACAACTCCTGTTAGGCAATTTACCTGGGCCCTCTTTGGCACATGCCGGGATACATACTTGATCCTTCTCCCTTCTGGGGTAGTAAGCAAAATTGACTTACTAGAACATTCAATATTCCCTTCATACTTTGATAACCAATCCATGCCTAATATCACATCCAATCCTTGAGATTCCAATACTATTAGGTCTGAGGGGAAAACATAGTTACCAATCCTTAATGGTAACCGATCACACCATAGACTAGCCACATATTCTGCTCCGAGCGAGGTTACTAACATGGGTGACCTAAGGGCTTGGGTTGATAGGTTATACTTATCCACAAATCCCCTTGAGATGTATGAATGCGATGTGCCAGTATCAAAAAGAACTAGTGCAGTAAATGACTTAACCAAAAACTTACCTATTACTGCATCGGGCTGAGCTTCAACCTCCTCCACGCTAATGTGGTTCACCTGTCCCCTGTTGAAAGGGTTCGGCTTCTTCCTAGAACTTCCATTGCCATTTTGGCCTTCGGGACATTCATTGGCATAATGTCCGGTCTTCGAACACTTATAGCAAGTGACTTGGCTCAAGTCCTTCTTGGCTGGGGTTGAGGGGTTGGTGCGGTTCTGGTCATTGCTTCCTCCATTGCCATTACCATTCTTGGTGCCATTGTGATTGTGCGAGCTACCTCCTCCATGGGTATGCTGAAAATGTCCTCCTGGTCTAGGGGTAAAACGTGGCTTCTGCTGAGCTCCTGAATTGTAATTTCCTTGTCCATACTTCCTCTTGCGATTCTCAATTTGCTGCTGCTTCCCTTCAATCATAAGAGCACGATCTACCAACTCATGGTAGTTGTTGAAGGTGGCTACCATCAACTGCATGCTCAACTCATCATTCAGTCCTTCCAGAAACTTCTCTTGCTTAGCTGCATCCGTAGCGACGTCATCTGGGGCATAACGTGCTAACTTACTAAATTCCTCCACATACTGGCCAACTGTCCGTCCTCCTTGGCACAAGTTACGAAACTCACGCTTCTTCATGGCCATAGCTCCTGCTGAAACATGGGCAGTACGGAAAGCCTGCTGAAACTGGTCCCATGTGACAGTGTCGACTGGGAAGGTGGCTGTGAAATCCTCCCACCATGATGCTGCGGGTCCTTCTAACTGATGTGCGGCAAACTTCACCTTCTCCGCATCTGTGCATCCTCCAGTGGTCAACTCCCTAGCTATCTTGCGGAGCCAATCATCTGCTACTATCGGCTCGGTGCTACTGGAAAACACTGGCGGATTCAGCCTAAGAAAACGGGCTAAGTGGTCAACAGGTGGTGGTGGTGGTGGTGGTGGGTTGTTGTTGTTGTTCCCCTGGTTCTGATTCTGGACTAGCAATTGCATCAATGTATTCTGCTGCTGGATCAACTGGGTGAGCTCCGGTGGAAAGGCAAATCTGGGGTCACGTCTCGGAGGCATCTGAGGGTTTAGAAAAGATGAGATGTGAGAATAGAGGGGGTCTAAAGGGAAAACACTACCCATATGCACATGAGGCAAAAGCAAACAATTCACTTCATTCAATCCAACAAGGGCATACAATCGATCTAACTATCGCAAAAGTGCTCGGACTACTATATTTACATGGTGGACTACTACTGAGGAGGTGGTCTACTAGAAATATTCTTCGGTCATTGACTCCATGATATCTGCTCCAGCTTTATCAACATAGTCATCATCACTACTGTCTGGTTCCGAGTCGGTGCCGTCGATGATGATGTAGTCTTTTGGGTTAATTTCCCTGGGTTCTTCGTCTTCATCTACTGGTGTCGAGCCTCCCATAAATATTCCAATCTTCTTGATCAGGTCATCATTCTTCTCCACCAATACTTCAATTTCTTCTTCATAATCTTCACGTGTAGCCTTGAGTTCTTCCTCCAGTTCCTTGATTCTAGTCTTAGCCTTCTTTAGATCTATCATGTCGGCACACATCTGGTTCTCCTGGCGTCGAATGTGCCGGTTTAATTCCTGGATAAAAGCTGTGATTGATCTATCCTTCCTAGTGCTGATCATCTCCCAGTGTTCATCTCGGCGCCCACAAATCTGGTAGATAGTATCCTTGAGATCCTTGCGGTAGACTTCTCCAATGCGTCCCATGGCGATGTGAGCTGCCATGCTCTTTCCTAGACTCCAAGTTGGTGCATCAAATGAAAACTCTATGGGCTCAGTGACTGGCATGAACGTCCTTCCTGGAACTTGAACTTGAATCATCCAGCACTCTTCTTCAGGTAAAGTGGCGTTGTAGGTTCCCGTGAAGCTTGGTACTCCTATGTTCAGGTATCTAGTGACTTCCTTCAAGTGTCGTCCAAAGGGTGTATCTTCATCTGGTTGTGTGAACTTGTTCCTTGCATCCGCCATCCTAAAGAGTAGAAAAGATGAGAAGTCAGAAGAGAAGAGAGTGAATAGTGATCTAGGTCTTTTAGCTTAGTGGTCGTGTCCTACAGTCAGCGTGTGCTCTGATACCATCTCTGTAGCGACCAGACCTCAAACGGTCTGATCTCTGTGCTCCGGTGTCATCCCTAGATCAGTAATGCTGACACCACACAGTACTCGGAGGATTTATAGCAGAGTAGCAATCACACACTTATTACATCGAGTGTCTCATAAGAGAACTTATTACAATAAATATGGCTTAAGGCCATCTAATAACGATAACAGCGGAAGGCTTGGAAGATAAGTGAGTCCATCAACTCCAACGGCATCACTGAGTATAGAACCACGACCTAAAAACTCCTTAATCATCGTCTGAAAAGTCTGCAACATTAACGTTGCATCCCGAAAACGGGTCAGCACATGGAATATGCTGGCAAGGTAACACATAGAGAGTAATGGAATGAAACAGCTATACTGTATGCATATTTGGCTGGTGGAAAGCTCTATGGTTACAGTTTTTGCGTAAAGCCAATTTTTCCCTACTTCAAAGGAATAATTTTATTTAACTATCATGGTAGTTGTTAAACATTGAGAACGGTTGACAGCATTCTCAATCTCAATTAAGCATCATCATTAAACATAACCCAACAAAATTAATTTAGAGTAACATGTTGAGATTCACATGATAATCCAAGTACTAGATACTCAAGATGTCCATAACTGGGGACACGGCTAATCATAATTAGTTTGTTACACTCTGCAGAGGTTTTCGCACTTTTCCCCACAAGCCTCGATTGCCTCCGTTTGGTTTCTCACACTACAGGGTGTTTGAGAAGACGGATGACCGAGACATAGTCTTTCAGAAGCACTAGCACCTTACGATCGGGTAGACCGTACCACCTACATCCCCTACATCTGCTAGTCTACCACTGTAAGAGTTCGCACAACTTAGTCAACTATGCTAGAGCCCATAATAGCTTGTGGCTGCACACGGAAGTTTCTAGTATGAATAGTCTTATGATCCCTTTGAGCCTGGGTGGCGGTCCAAAAGAAAACAGGCAAGTCCCGGAATACCAGGTGCCTCAGTCCACCTAGATGTGTGTTTAAGTTGCCACCTTAGATAAACCATTAATTAACAATCTCACATCTGTCAATGGATTTCACTCACCCAATCCACATCTACTAGCATAGCATGGGATGATAAGCAAACGTAGAAGTAACTCCCAAAGGTTTGAAAATAAACTGGTAATAGGTACTACCTCATCTACTTCCCATCCCACAATTTAATTAGATCCTAATCATGCAATGTGTGAGGTTTGATCTAATGCAATAAAACTGGGTAGTAGAGAAGGTATGATCAAAGTGTTACTTGCCTTGCTGATGATCCGGGAAACCTAGCGATTCGAATTAACAGGCGGCGCACTCCGGATACTCTATCACAAACAAACAAATGAACATACAATAAGTACTCATCTAATGCACAGGTAAAACTCAAATAAGAGATCTAACCAGAAGGTTCAACTTAAGAACTCCGGTTGGCAAAAGAATCAAATCGAACGAAGCAACGAAAGACAAACGGCGAAAGAAAACAACTTTGTTCTAGCAATCTGGATCTAGGGCAAATTTTATAGTAGCAAAATCTTGTTTAGGTTGATTAACGGATAGAGGGTTTCGAGACGAATCCCTAGGCGCTTGAATCGCCTGATTCCGATAAACGAGCGAAAAGATAAACTAAAATGAAAATTGATTCAGGAATCGCGATCAGAAAAATCACGGATTTAATCCGAGAAAAAGAAAAATGAAGAACATATTAACGAACGACCGTTCGTTATCTGAAACTAAACGATGAACGCGTTTGTTAAAATGAACGAATCGGTGAACGTTCACTAATTAAATAAACCAGAGAAATAAACCGATCTAGGGTTTCGAAAAAAAACCGAGGCGGTTTTTAAAAAAAAACGAACGGCGAACGGCGGCGGTTATACCTCCGGCGAGGCACT
>NC_057797.1:454455671-454466332 GCF_018294505.1 Triticum aestivum
GCGGCGGGGCGGGATGAGGTGAGGGGCGGCGGGGCGGCTCGGTATTTAAGAGAGGGAGGGGGTGCTGCCTTGGGGGAGGGGGCACGGTGGCGACCCCGAGCCGGACTCGGGCGGCGGCGCGGCTCCGATCTCCTGGAGGGAGACGCAGGCGGCGGGGTGGGCCGTCGGCTGGGCCTTGGCCCGGTCGGCGCGCGACGCGTTTTTTTTTAAATATTCCGCTCGGAAGAAAAGAAAAAAAGAAATACTAAACGGACTCCAAAAATTCCGAAATAAATTTTCACGGGTTTCTAAAATCAAGCCTCACAAGGTGAACATTTATTTGGGACCTAAATGCAATTTTAAAAAAAACGCATTTTTTCCTATTTTAAATAAAACATCGAAAAACTCCGAAATAAAATCTTATTTGATTTTATTATTAAATCCTCAATATTTCTTTATTTTTGGAAAGTTATTTTATTCCCTCTCTCATATTTCTGTATTATAAATAATTGATGATAAAATAAATAAAATCAAATGATCCTATTCTCAAAATTTGAGAGAGCTCAAATATGAAAATATCGAAATCCCCAACTCTCTCCGTGGGTCATTGAGTTGCGTAGAATTTCTAGGATCAACCAAAATGCAACAGAAATATGATATGAATTGATGATCTAATGTATAACATTCCAAATTGAAAATTTGGGATGTTACACGGGGGTAGGGGGCACCCCATGAACAGACAAGTTGATCATTGATCTTTTAGTCGTGTGCGGTGCCCCTCCACCATAATCCACATCGGTCATATCGTAGCGGTGCTTAGGCGAAGCCCTGCGTCGGTAGCTTCATCAACACCGTCATCACGCCGTCGTGCTGATGGAACTCTCCCTCGAAGCTCTACTGGATCATGAGTTCGTGGGACGTCACCGAGCGAAATGTGTGCATATCGCGGAGGTGCCGTACGTTCGGTACTAGGATCGGTCGATCATGAAGACGTATGACTACATCAACCGCGTTATCATAACGCTTCCGCTTACAGTCTATGAAGGTACGTGGACAACACTCTCCCCTCTCGTTGCTATGCATCACCATGATCTTGCGTGTGCGTAGGAATTTTTTGAAATTACTACGTTCTCCAACACTAGCGACTATGCTTATGTCGCATTCCCCCAAGCTTGTGTTCCTGTGTGAAACTAGACAGAAGGCAGGAAAGATGAGAAGTAAAAGGAGACGCCTTGGTCTCCGAGGTTTTGAAGGAGTTGATAGTATTGGCATGAGTAGAGGACTTGCTTTGTTTTGGTATGAAGCTTGTCAGGTGGATGTTTTGCGCACAAATAACAGGTTTATTGATGTCACAATCAGGTTAGAGGAGGGGGCTCCTCGGTGGAGGTTGACTTGTGATTATGGTGAGCCACGTGTGGAGAATCGTCATCTCATGTGGTCGAAGCTCCAAGGCCTTTCCACGATCTCTGATCTACCCTGGCTTGTTATAGGTGATTTTAATGAAGCTCTCTGGGATTTTGAGCATCTATCAGTTACACCGCGACCGGAACCTCAGATGATAGCCTTTAGGGATACTCTCGAAGTGTGTGGCTTGATAGACCTTGGGTTCTCAGGTTTGCATTTTATGTATGAAAATAAGAGGAGTGGGAAGGCGAATGTTGAAGTTCGTCTTGACCATGCAGTCGCTTCAAATGCGTGGTGAAACTTGTTCTCTTGTTCAGAAGTGGTGCACCTAATTTCCCCATGTTCAGATCATGTGCCGTTGTTAATCAAGGGTGAAGCTGACACCTGGTTCGTTGGCTCACGCTGCAGGTAGTACGAAATCCTTTGGGAGAGAGACTCCGCTCTCCTGGAAATAATAAAGGAAGCCTGGGCATCCTTCAGTGCTGTGAATAACCTAGCTAATCTTCGGGATTCTCTAAACTCAATGATGTCCACATTAAAGACTTGGGGAAAAGCAAAGTTGGGTAATATTACTTGCAAACTCCAAAAATCTCGAACCTAGCTTGAGGAACTGATGAATATGAACGCAGACCGTAAAGAAATTAGGAAGGTCACAGACAGGATGAATGAATTACTCTACAAGGAAAAGATGATGTGGTTACAATGATCGAGAATAGCATGGCTCAAAGAAGGGGACAGGAACACTAATTTTTTTTCAGAGTAAGGCAGTTTGGCGAGCAAGAAAAAATAAAATTCGTTCGCTTATGGATAGTGATGGTGTGTCTTATTTGGATGTTGCCAAGATGAGTTCAATGGCAAATGAGTATTTTCAGTCTATTTTTTTAGCTGGCCCTAACCTAGACCCCTCTGCGGTTCTGGATCTTTTAGTTGAAAGGGTGACAGATGCTGACAATGAGAGGTTATGTGTTGAGTTCTCTGACCAGTAGATAGCTAATGCCCTGTTTCAGATTGCTCCCTTGAAAGCACCTGGCCCAGATGGTTTCCCGGCTAGGTTTTTTCAGTGTAACTGGGGTACCCTAATGGAGAGTGTGACGGCAACAGTTAAGGATTTTTTTTCTATATTGGTATTATGCCAGAAGGTGTTAATTTGACCTCTATTGTCTTGATTCCAAAAATTCCCAAGCCCACCAAGTTATCTAATTATAGGCCCATAAGTCTGTGTAACATGGTTTACAAGGTGATTTCTAAGTGCCTAGTTAACAGGATGACGCCCATGCTTGATGATCTCATCTCCCTTGAGCAAAGTGCTTTTGTACCTGGTATATTAATCACGGGTAATGCATTGGTGGCATTTGAGTGCATTCATTACATCAAGCAGGAGAAAGATCCAACGAAAAGTTTTTGTGCTTACAAGCGTGATCTATCAAAAGCCTATGATAGGGTGGATTGGGTTTTTTTAAGCAAGTGATGCAAAAGTTGGGTTTCTCTCATCGATGGGTGGACTGGATCATGACGTGTGTCACATCAGTGAGATATTCTGTCAAACTTAACGGAACCCTCTTGGATTCATTTGCACCGATGTGTGGCCTTCAGCAAGGTGACCCGTTATCACCCTTTTTGTTCCTCTTCATCGTTGATGGATTATCTGCTATTTTGAAGCATGGTGTTGACTCCAATGCTATTGCCCCATTAAAAATTTGTCGACGAGCACCTGGTATATCCCATCTATTGTTTGCTGATGACACCTTGTTGTTTTTTGAGGCCACTTACGCACAATCTAGGAGGATTGAGGCAGCCTTGGATGCATATGAACTAGCTATAGATCAGAGCCTTAATTATGATAAATGTTCCATCCTCTTTGGGAATGCATGCCCAAGCGCAAACCAGGAGCAAGTGCATGCATCTCTACATGTTACAATGTCCTGTTTTGAGTAGAAATATATCGGTTTGCCAACTCCTGAAGGTCGTATGTCAAAGGGAAAGTTTCAAAACCTTCAAGCCAGTTTGACTAAGCGATTAATTCAGTGGGGTGATGGACACTTAGCACAGCCTGGAAGGGAGGTGCTTATCAAATCAGTTGCACAAGCGCTACCCACGTACATCATGGGTGTTTTTAAACTAATCTTTTCCGTGTGTGATGATTTAACTCGAATGGTTAGAAATTTTTATTGGGGCTCCAAGAAAGGGCATCGTAAAGTTCATTGGAAGGCATGGGAAAATTTGTTGCTTCCGAAGTGTAAAGGTGGCCTAGGATTCTGGGATTTTCGCTTGTTTAATCCAGCGCTCCTCGTCAGGCAAGCTTGGAGACTTATCACCAAACCATATAGCTTGTGCGGTCAGGTTCTGAAAGCTCGTTACTATCCAGAAGGCAAGATTGAAGACATGGTCTTCTCGGGTAATGCCTCGTCATCATGGACTGCGATAAGCCATGGTCTTGATCTATTGAAAAAAGGTCTTGTGTGGAGAGTTGGGAATGGAAGAAGTATTCGGGTATGGAGGGACAATTGGGTGCCTCGGCCTTTTTCATATAAGCCTATCACGCCACAAGGACAATGTAGAATCAGGTTTGTTTCAGAGCTGCTGAATAATAATGGGTCTTGGAACTTGCAGCTTCTGGAATCATATTTTCGCCTTGTGATGTCTCTGAAATCCTAAAAATAAGGTCCTCCCCAAGATTGCTAGATGATACGTTGGCATGGGGGCCGGGGAAACTAGGACTTTTTAAGTTAGAAGTGCTTACCATTTGGCATCCGAGGAGGCTACACGTGACAATGCTACTTCGTCGAGCTCTGCACCAGATAGATGTAGACCATGTTGGAAGTCCATATGGTCAAGCGATGTGCCTCCTACTGTGAAAACTTTTGCTTGGCGACTTTCCACCAATTCGCTTCCTACCTGGCAAAATAAGCACAAGCGAGGACTTGAGACGACAGATATTTATCCAGTTTGTGGATTGGGCACGGAAGATAATTTTCACCCATTTTGTTTATGGCCTAGGGCCATGGAGTTGTGGCGTGCCATGTCCGAAGTTTGGTCCTTGCCCCTGATCAAGGATGTATGTCATACTGGGAATGATTGGCTTCATCAGGTTTTGGAACCTCTATCCGGGTTGGAACGGAGCATGCTCCTTATGACCGTGTGGAGGAGTTGGTATATTCGTAATGAGATCGTGCATCTTTAGAGGTCTCTAAACGTTTCATTTGTAGCTATTTGGAGTCCCTGGTTGCCTTAAATTAGGACCCTTTTGCTGATCCATGCAAGGGGAAAACAGTTTTGCACTTGGATGTGTCTACCTGGCCACGTAAAATACCAAACACTGAGGTTCTTCGCTAGAATCCTCCTCTAGAAGGTTGGCTAAAGCTGAACTCAGATGGCTCTTTTGCATCAGATGGACCGGCTGCATCTGGTATGGTTTTGCGTGATGATGCGGGCTTAATTATATTCTCTGCATGCAGAGTTCTCTACTACTGCAGGGATTCTCTGGAAGCTGAAATGGGTGCATGTATGGAGGGCCTTTGACAGGCTTTGATGAGCAGAAATCTTCCGATGATGGTGGAATTGGATTCACTACAAGCTGTTAAAATGATTCAATCTAGCAACAGTGACAGATCAGTTTATTTCTCTTTGGTTAAGGAGATAAAGCTACTCCTAAACCTTCGTAGAACTAGTATTACTCATATTAAGCGCTCTCAAAATAGGGTTAGCAATAGTTTAGCTATTTTTGCTCGTACGGAAGGTAGAACAATGACTTGGTTAGGTTCTGGACCTCCAGCTACGATTGAGCTGAACAATGTTGATTGTAATCCTCCTATGATTGAGTAATACAAGTGTTTTACCCGCAAAAAAGTAACACATTGTTTAGACATGTTCGATCTCTATCTCCTTATCTTTATCTTTAAACCCAATATGTATTCTAATATTCCCTCTCAGTCGTAGTGGGAGTGAATTGGATGACTGCGAGTGAATTTGAAGTCTTGTGCTTTCGTCGTCTTCTCCGCTTCACCATCATCACTACGTCTCTGATGGGTCGGCATCTAGGGCGGTGACTACGTCCCCTGCTGGTGCCTCCCTTGTCTCTCCTCTATTCCCTCCCGTAGTCATAGCGGGAGTGGCATGGACACTAGTGATGACGCGGACGCTGTTGACTGAAGTTGTTGCTGATGAGTTGCTGTAGACATAGCCACTAATGTCAATGTCAAGGTAGCCGAACATGGTGATGTAGTCGTGGTCGAGGTAGTCGTGGTCGATGGTGTAGTCGCCGTGGATGACGAAGACGCACAAAACTGAGGCGCAAACAAATGTGCTATAACGGAGCTACATGCATGGTCGATGCACCTTGCGGATGTCAGAGGGTGCCGTCGGCGATGAGTCCACCGGTTTTGCCAAGACCGGAGGAATCCCATCGAGCACACATTTGTTTTGCCAGAACCGTGTGGCCGTGTAGGGTCGTCACTATAGTGACGTCGTGTCCATGCAGTCGTGGATGACGCGATCAATGTCGTCATCATGACGCGGTCATTGATGTCGTCGAGGTCGCGTCTTGCAGAAAAGTCTGTCAGAGGATGCTAGGTGCCCATCTTGTGGACGAGGTAGCAGCAGTGTGTTGACGATGTTGTTGATGAAGACCACGTTGATGAAGACCTTGGCGATGAAGTGTCGGCGATGACGTCGTAGCGGTGTGCCGGCGATAATGTGTCGCTTGAAGACGTCCCTCGCGGTGACCAAGTGTCGATGCCATGTCACACCGTAGAAGTATGTCGGCTCATAGCCTGGTGTAGTCGTACAGCTTGATGCCGTTCAGCTCGATGCAGAGGCGTCGGTGTAGCCATGTAGTACAGATCAGCGACGGCGGTCGATGCAGCTGTTGGGGAATGTAGTAATTTCAAAAAAATTCCTACGCGCACGCAAGATCATGGTGATGCATAGCAACGAGAGGGAAGAGTATCGTCCACGTACCCTCGTAGACCGTAAGCAGAAGCGTTATGAGAACGCGGTTGATGTAGTCGAACGTCTTCATGATCCGACCGATCCAAGTACCGAACGCACGGCACCTCCAAGTTCAGCACATGTTCAGCTCGATGACGTCCCATGAACTCCGATCCAGCAGAGCTTCACAGGAGAGTTCTGTCAGCACAACGACATGTTGACGGTGATGATGTTGCTACCGACGCAGGGCTTCGCCTAAGCACCGCTACGATATGATCGAGGTGGATTATGGTGGAGGGGGGCACCGCACACGACTAAGGGATCAATGATCAATTTGTGTGTCTAGAGGTGCCCCCTGTCCCCGTATATAAAGGAGCAAGGGGGGAGGCCGGCCGGCCCTCTATGGCGCGCCAGGAGGAGGAGTCCTCCTCCTAGTAGGAGTAGGACTCCCCTCTTTCCTACTCCTACTAGGAGGGGGAAAGGAAGGGGGAGAGGGAGAAGGAAAGGGGGCGCTGCCCCCCTCTCCTAGTCCAATTCGAACCAGAGGCGGAAGGGTGCGTGGCCTGCCCTAGGCCAGCCCTCTCTCTCCACTAAGGCCCATAAGGCCCATTATTTCTCCCGGGGGGTTCCGGTAACCCTCCGGCACTCCGGTTTTCTCCGAAATCACCCCGAACACTTCCGGTGTCCGAATATAGTCGTCCAATATATCGATATTTATGTCTCAACCATTTCGAGACTCCTCATCATGTCCGTGATCATATCCGGGACTCCGAACTACCTTCGGTACATCAAAACACAAAAACTCATAATACCGATCGTCACCGAACTTTAAGCGTGCAGACCCTATGGGTTCAAGAACTATGTAGACATGACCGAGACATGTATCCGGTAAATAACCAATAGCGGAACCTGGATGTTCATATTGGCTCCCACATATTCTACGAAGATCTTTATCGGTTAAACCACATAACAGCATACGTTGTTCCCTTTGTCATCGGTAAGTTACTTGCCCGAGATTCGATCATCGGTATCTCAATACCTTGTTCAATCACGTTACCGACAAGTCTCTTTACTCGTTCTGTAATGCATCACCGCATAACTAACTCATTAGTTACAATGCTTGCAAGGCTTATAGTGATGTGCATTACCGAGTGGGCTCAGAGATACCTCTCCGACAATCGGAGTGACAAATCCTAATCTTGATCTATGTCAACTCAACAAGTACCATCGGAGACACCTGTAGAGCACATTTATAATCACCCAGTTATGTTGTGACGTTTGGTAGCACACAAAGTGTTCCTCCTGTAATTGGGTGTTACATAATCTCATAGTCATAGGAACATGTATAAGTCATGAAGAAAGCAACAGCAGTAAACTAAAACGATCAAGTGCTAAGCTGACGAAATGGGTCAAGTCAATCACATCATTCTCCTAATGATGTGATCCTGTTTATCAAATGACAATTCATGTCTATGGTTAGGAAAAATAACCATCTTTGATCAACGAGCTAGTCAAGTAGAGGCATACTAGTGACAATCTGTTTGTCTATGTATTCACACATGTATCATGTTTCCGGTTAATACAATTCTAGCATGAATAATAAACATTTATCATGATATAAGGAAATAAGTAATAACTTTATTATTGCCTCTAGGGCATATTTCCTTTAGCAGCCATGTAGAAGATGATGTAGCTCGGCTCGGAATGTAGAGGTCGGTGTAGACGATGGTGTCACGGGCGTCGGTGTTGGTGCAGATCGGCTCAATGCAGATGTGTTCGAGAGTTCGCCCTCCCATAATTCACGATGTGTGGTACTGAGGTGGTGTCATGCATCGCTGCTGCTCGGTAGAGTCCACTAGGGTTTGCTTGGAGTAGCTCGCGGCTGGCTCGTCGATGGCTTGGATCGGCAACGCGTGTAGTCGAGGATGAGGTGCATGCAGACAGATCGAAGCTTGCTGGTGACGATGGAAAAAAACCGGCGTATGGATCAAAGTCGGCGTACCTTTCAATGCCTTCCTGTGAAGATGCATGGCATCTTGTCTACATGTGGATGGATGCATGCTATGAAGCCGAAGGTGATGTAGACACATATTGTCAATGTAGATCGGATTGATGATGATCACGTGTGCAGATGGAGGCGTGCGCTGGGACGCGCGTATGAGCACGCCCGTAGCCGCATCAGCGTGTGCGGCCGCCTGCGTCGCCGGACGCTCGTACCCGCCGTACCGAGCCATGGTGTGGCCGTGATGCATGACAAGTATTGGGTCCTCCCTTGCGTTTAGATGTTGATGTAGATCCGATTGAAGCAGTCGGCCGCTTGCTGCCACATGTTGATAAAGTCCGATGGAGTGCCGGCTTGATTCGATAAGTGAAGAACCTAGCTGCATCCTGCATATTCGGAAGTGATTTCGATGTCGGTTGCTGCACAATTTTCTCACCCAATTTGATCTGATCTTTGGAATTATTTGGCTAACTGGATGAAAACAATCTAATACTATTTGATCTACTGGAAATTGAATTTTTTTTCTAATCTAATCTATGAACCGATGTGATCTTTGATCAAATCGGATGTCGCGCCCCCGAGGAGAGAAGATTAATCTCCCCGGGGGAGGCGTGCTACGGAAGTGGTGGGAAGGCCTAGGATCGGCATTGTGAGACTAACCGCTCTAATACCATGTAGAAAATATAGAAACTACAATATTTGTTGTATTGATTTGACCCTTGTGTAGGGTATATATAGAGTACATGAGGGGCGGAGACTTGGAATGCAAGGTAAGTAATACATTGTTTAGACCTGTTTGATCTCTATCTCCTTATCTTTATCTTTAAACCCAATATGTATGACACTTTGAGTTCCAACAGACGTATGACATGACGTGGTTAAACCCAACCTCTTCATTTTTCTTCCCACGGAAGAACCAAGTGTTGGGATGAATGCATGACTAAGCATCATACGATCGTATGAATATTGTCAATAGGTGAATGTCGATAGCCGAGATATGCGAGATCCCCTTTTGAGATGATCAACCAGGGGTTAGAAGTAAAAACACTCCATAGTTACTTCAAAGATTGACGCTTTATTTATCCTGGTTCGGGCCACCGAGGAGGTGTAACACCCTACATCCTCCGTCATGTTCTTGCTATGGATGTATGTGTGTTCTTTTTACAGGATGTCAAGATTCCTCCTATCATAGCCTTGGTTCCTCCCTTATATATCCCATGGGAGACCACAGGAGACTCTACACCATCCTCACAATATACTTGATCGGGGTGCCACTCTATGCATGAATCGTGTGGGCCCTATCAGAGGGGCACAAGGCAGTAGGTAGAAGTTGGTGGCAAAGCCCTATAGCGATGTGTCGATGTACCTCTAACTGCTTCATTAGGTCTTGTCATTAGCAAAAATGTGCTAGCTGGGACACGTCATACTTGGGCAAGGCCGGAGTCAAAAAAGGTCTAGACAGGCATGTCATGCTTGACAAGTGATAGCCCCTACCGCCGGGGCGACGCTAGTCCGCAAACCTCCTACGTCATCATCACACACCTACAGTATAGGTTCTTATAGAAGCGCCAACCTCTCCTTGAAAACGTGTCGATATATCCGGGATCTCGAGGGGAGCCCGGCCTATCATTTTATATCTGCTGGATGGCTGTCCTGAAAGGGCATGCTCAACAATCTGGGGGAATACTCAGGAGTTGCTGTGCACGGGATTGCACGGGCTCGTGGGAGCCCCGAGCCTCGTCCACTAGGGTTAAAACACCGAGCCCGTTGACGAGGTCATCTCCTACCGGATAGGCCCATAGTGACTTCAACTTAGCAGGAGCACATGGAGGCCTAGGCTCACATATTCCTGATAAGAGAATAACAGTTTGCATGATGGAGGTTAGTTCACTCGGACCAAACACCGATTGGAGATTCACTCGGACGTTAAGAACATAATCCACTAGAACGACCTTCAGTCTGATAGAAGTAGCCAAATGCCCAGAAGCAATAAATAAAGTGTTACCATAGTCATAAGAACTTGGCGTTACTCCTGCCCTTCAAAGAGCGTGTTACCATCAGTAGTGGGCATGTGTTGTTACTTGTCTTAAATCACCTATAACGTAGCCTAAGAGGAGGATTGTGAACTCTACATAAGCATCCCCTTGGCCTCTAGTTACAAGTTTGGAATCTCTGTAATGTCACGTACATGCAAGAGCAACTCTACAACAGATACATCCGGAAAAAACTCTACAACAGAGACGTCGGTAAAAATAAAACTCTACATTAGAGACAGAACTAGGGCTATTACCTCCACTCCTGAGGGGTCCGAACCTGTATAGACTCTTGTGTCCCCCTATTTGCGCCTTGG
>NC_057797.1:454466526-454469495 GCF_018294505.1 Triticum aestivum
CACTTGTGCACAACGCTCTTTTGAGACACCAAGGATGGACCATGTCCCCTAGATCCGGGGGACCCCATCTCCTATAATGCTGACAGTAGCCCTCGGCCCTTCAATACTATGATGAAATCGAAGAAACGAGACTGAAGAGAGGGCCCTCCTCTTAATGGGCAGGCATATGCATTAGTCCCTTAGAGCAAAGGCTAATTACCTTTGATCCAGTTTCGGATGCTGATAGTCATCACCTCTTTCCTCAAGGGTGACCATGGTTATCAAAACCATGGGCAGTGCTTCTATTAGACAGGGATTCAAGCAAGCTATTGTTCATGTAAGAATTTTAAATTTCCTGGACCAAACAAATAGTAGTTGTGACTGGGAGAGAGATCAAATAGATGAAAATAGGAATAGGCACGAGGACTTTACTTAGAATCTTATACTTGCACTTTGGATCTTATATTAATTTCCAACATGGTCCTGGAAGACACTGTTATGATGTGCTCTCTACGATTAGATGTGGGTGATGCATCCAGATAATGTCACAACTTGTGAGTGTCCTGCATCATGAGTCTATTTTCCAACTAAGGCCCTTACCGTCGTGCATGGTTACTGATGTCGCTTGAAGCTACGTCGGTATTTCCCCAAAGTGGAAGGGATGATGCAGCACAGCGGTGGTAGGTATTTCCCTCAGTGATGAAACCAAGGTTATCCAACCAGTAGGAGAACCAAGCAACACAACGTAAATAGCACATGCACACAAATAACAAATACTCGCAACCCGACGTGTAAAAGGGGTTGTCAATCCCTTTCGAGTAGCGGCGCCCCAAAATAGGCAAACGGACGTGAATAAAATTGTAGTAGATTGATAGATCGAATGCCCAATAAAATAAATAAGAATAAAACGCAGCAAGGTATTTTTGTATTTTTGGTTCAATAGATCTGAAAATAAAAGCAAAGAAAAAGTAGATCGCAAAGGCAAATAATATGAGAAAGAGACCCGGGGGCCTTAGGTTTGTAGCGACCAGACCTCAAACAGTTTGATCTCTGTGCTTCAGTGTCATCCCTGGATCAGTAATGCTGACACGCACAGTACTTGAAGGATTTATAATAGAGTAGCAATCACACACTTATTACAACGAGTGTCTCAAAAGAGAACTTATTACAAATAATATGGCTTAAGGCCATCTAATTACGATAACAGCGGAAGGCTTGGAAGATAAGTGAGTCCGTCAACTCCAACAGCATCATTGAGTATAGAACCACGACCTAAAGGCACCTTACTCGTTGTCTGAAAAGTCTGCAACATGAATGTTGCAGTCCGAAAACGGGTCAACACATGGAATATGCTGGCAATGTAACACATAGAGAGTAATGAACAGAAATAGGCTATACTACATGCTTATATGGCTGGTGGAAAGCTCTATGGTTACAGTTTTGCGTAAAGCCGGTTTTTCCCTACTGCAAAGGAATAAATTTATTTAACTATCATGGTGGTTGTTAAACATTGAGAGTGTAGACACCCTCTTAATCCCAATTAAACATCATCATTAAAACCCAACAAAATTAATTAAAGTCACATGATGAGATTCACATAATAATCCAAGTACTAGATACTCAAGACATCCATAACCGGGGACACGGCTAATCATGATTAGTTTATACACTCTACAGAGGTTTGCGCACTTTTCCCCACAAGACTCGATCTCCTCCGTTGGGATTCTCTCACTACATGGTGTTTGAGAAACGGATGACCGAGACATAGTCTTTCAGAAGCGCTAGCACCTTACGATCGGGTAGACCGTTACACCAACTTTCCCCTACATCTGCTAGTCTGCCACTATAAGAGTTCGCACGACTTAATCAACTATGCTAGAGCCCATAGTAGCTTGTGGCTGCACATGGAAGTTTCTAGTATGAAATAATCTCATGATCCCTTTGAGCCTGGGTGGCGGTCCATAAAGAAAAACAGGCAATTGCTGGAATACCCAGGTGCCTCAATCCACCCAGATGTGTATTAAAGTAGCCACCTTAAATAAACCATTTAATTAACAATCTCACATCTGTCATGGATACACTCACCCAATCCTCGTCTACTAGCATAGCATGGCAATATAAGCAAACGTAGAAGTAACTCCCAAGGGTTTGATAATAAAACAGGTAATAGGTACTACCTCATCTACTTTCCCAAAACCCACAATTTAATTAGATCCTAATCATGCAATGTTTGTGGATTGATCTAATGCAATAAAACTGGGTGTAAGAGGTATGATCAAAGTGTTACTTGCCTTGCTGATGATCTGTGAAACCTAGAGATTCGAAGTAGCAAGAGGCACACTCCGGGTACTCTATCGCAAACAAACAAATAAACACACAATAAGCACTCACCTAAAGCACAGGTAAAACTCGAATAAGAGATCTAACCAAAAATTTCAACTGAAGAACTTCGGTTTGCAAAAAGAATCAAATCAAACGAAGCAACGAAGGTCAAACAGCGAAAGAAACAAGCTTCGTTTACTAATCTGGATCTAAGTCAAATTTTACAGAAGAAAAAACTTGTTTGAGTTGGTTAAACGGAAATAGGGTTTCAAGACGAAACTCTAGGCGCTTGAATCGCCTAATTCCGAAAACGAGCGAAAAGTTAAACTAAAAGAAAAATCGGATCAGAAATCGCGATCAGAAATAATCGCGGAAAATCTGAGAAAAGAAAAAAATGAGGAACAGGCTAACGAACGAACGTTCGCTGTCTGCGGCTAAACGACGAAAACTGTTCGTTAAAACGAACGTACGGACGAACGTCCGCTAAATAAACTAAACCGGGGAAAAATAAACTGATCTAAAAAATAAAACGACCGCAGTTTTTATAAAAAAACCGGGCGGTTAACCGGTGAAGACCGGCGGCGGCTACCTCCGGCAGCGGCGAACTCCGGCGGGGCGGCGGCGGTCGGCGGCGAGGCGATGGCGGTCAGCGGCGAGGCGGCGGCGGC